>NC_141621.1:22852717-22987717 GCF_047967505.1 Dipteris shenzhenensis
AAAAACGTTTTTTGAAATAGAGCTATTTGTAAACTCCACCGGAGTGCGAATGATGAGCAACATAGAAGTTTTAGGACCTCCTGAGTCCACCGGAACTGACAGATCTGCAAATGGTTGCTCCAAACTTGAGTTCCAACACCCGGGCAAAAAACGCAGAAACTAACACAGTGAGTCAGAAATCCAATGAAATGATCCCGGATTCAAGAATAAAGGTGTTTCCAGGCTCCCGAAGTAATGTGGACACCAAAAGCAAGCAATAGTTGCCTCTGCAAGTTAATACGGAGTCTCTGTCATCGAACGGAACAGGGAAAAGCTCAAAAAACGACTTTTTCTTTGAAAGCTCTTAACAGGCTCTCAAAACCACTTCGTAAAGCCAAAGTGACTTTTCCAAAGGTTCCTCCAAGGTCTCTGCACACTCGGATGCAAGTAAAGTCACCCACAAAGCTTTCTACAGAGCTTCTCCTTCCTCCCACAAAGTTGCTGAGCTTCAAGCATTCACGCACGCTCAACTAGATCACACGGGCTCTGATACCAGTTGAGAGTGCTCTCAACGGAAGCAAGAACGAAAGAAGGAGAGAGAGAGACAGAGAGCCACACAAGTTTGGTGGGTGCAGAACCACCCTAATCTTCTTTTTCATTCACTTATATATGTGTTTGAGTATTGTACATAACCGGGGTTAAGGCACAGTGACCTTTAACCCCCACAACTATGTGGTCAAATACCACTTTCGTCAGTTTTGCAGATTTGCCCTTGTGAGACAGAAGTTGTGTTTTTTGCAGTGACAGAATATTTTAGCAGTGTTCTGTAATGGCATCTGATGCTCTTTCATAGATAGTCACTGAAAAGCTTGACAAGAACAACTTCCCAGCATGGAAGTTTAGAATGATGAATTTCCTTAAGCGAAAAGGCTATTGGGAGTTCATTACTGGAGCTGAACAAGGACCAGTTATTCCTAATGTTCCCAATCAATAGGAGTTGCAAGCATTTAAAGCCTGACATGAGAGAGCTAGGAAAGTTATGTACTGGCTGTCTATTAGTATTTCAGATTCTATGATTGTGCATATTCAAGATGCAAGCATGCCGAAGGAGGCGTGGGATATTTTGACAAAAATGTATAGCACAAATACGCAAGCCAGGAAAATGCTGCTCAAGCCGGAGTTGCATAATGTGCAGAGAGAAAATATGAGCATCAATGACTACCACATGAAGGTGAACAAGATTGCAAATGCACTTACTTCCATTGGGTCGCAATTGGAAGATGATGATTTAGTTTCTGTGACCTTGAATGGTCTAGGAAAGGATTAGGCACAATTCCGGACATCCATTGCCATCCATGAAAAATTTCTAATTTCTAAAGAGTAGAGATATGGTGGTGCATCTTCTTCAGGAGAAACTTCAAATGAAATTGTCTTCTACTCAAATGCTGGAAGAGGTATAGGCAAAGGTAGAGCAGGCCGATCTAGAGGCCGTGGCAGAAATCAAAATATGTAGCAAATTCAAGAAAACTAGTCCTATGGAGGAGGACGTGGTAACCTTAGAGGCAGGGGGAGCCAAAGAGGTCATGGTGGATGGCAGAGAGGCCAAAATGCAAATAGCAATGTTGAATGCTACTACTGTAGTAAAATGGGTCATATGGCTAAAGACTGCTATAAGAAGTAGAATGACATCATGAATGGAAAATTGCAGCAAGGCAAGTATGCATCCTCTAGTAGACAGGGTGATGATAGAAATGAGCATTTGTTTATGGTGCATCACATGACCAATTCTGTGACAAGTGCAAAAGAAAGCAATGATGTGTGGTATGTTGACTCAGGTGCGTAAAACCACATGATAGGTCATGCAGAATGGATGCAGGATGCAAGGAAAATTGAAAGGCCAGGATTTGTGGAGACTGGTGATGATACTGCACATCCTATTGTGCAGATTGGTAAAATTCCTTTGTCTATGCAGGATGGGAAAAAGAAATACCCGTCTGATGTATTTCATGTCCCAAATATCACCAAGAACCTGGTTTCTATTGGTCAAATGGTTGAGCAGGGCTTGCAGGTCAGATTTAATCCTCACGGATGCTTTGTTGAGGATATGAAAAATGAAGGTTGCTTGATAGCAAAAGGGAAGAAGAAGGGCAGGATGTTTACATTAGATGCAGACATGCCTGAATTGAGTGCAGCAATGTTTGCACATGGGACCGGTGTAGTTGCAGATATTGATATCTGGCATAAACGCATTGGTCATGTTAATGTACAATGACTTAAATTAATGCAGGCCCAAAATATTATTACAGGATTGCCTAAGTTCAAGGTTGTAGAAATGCATAAGTTATGTGAAGCCTGTCAATTCGGATAACAGGCAAGAAAACCATTTCCTAGATATGTTCAAGAGAGTAAGAGGCCATTGGAATTAATCCACTTTGATGTGTGGACTAATAAAGTTGCATCTATTGGAGGCTATCATTATTTTGTCACTTTTATTGATGACTATAGCATAAAAGTTTGGGTGTAAAGTGAAGTGTTTGGGCATTTCAAAGCTTTTAAAGCTATGGTTGAAAAAGAAACAGGGGTTGTGAAGCCTTATTGTACATACTTTTATTTTATATGAATACAGATATACTTTTTCTACAGTGTGCCATTTTGTGTTCTTTTACAAAATTTCTTTTATGTTGTCATTGTATTATGTAACTTTAATTGTTGTTGGCATTAATATTTTCATTCATTATTATGTTCAAAAGTATGCTATCACATACCTCTTGATAGCATACTTAATGGTTATTTTATAGCAATCTAGCAAGAATCTCACCCTGGAACTATAATGGTTATTTTTTAGCAATCTAGCAAGAATCTCACCCTGGCACTAAAGGGAAAAGTGTTCAGCATCGCATGGAGAGCGCAAAAATGCCAAAACCCACCATGGTGCATATGGAGCCTATTTGTGAACACTTTTCCCTTCAGCGCCAGGTCAAAAATACTTCATTTTGACCACTCCAATTCACACTGAACTTGCATAAAGTGATGGAAAGCATCACATAACATGTATAATAACATGGGAACAATAATAGAACATACAAATATCTTTTAGTCATTGGCATGAAAGGGAGGAGATTTACAAAATAATACACCAAGTGAACCTAAGCAACATGTATGGACTAAGGGAGGGATTACAGCAGATGCGCTTGGTGAGTGCAGGGTCCTTGTCCATCATTGTTACTCTATTGGCATGGATAGCACATAAGTGCGTGTCTTCAAAAAGACCTATTGCCATCTACTCCATCACCTCCTGATTTTGTCCCATAGCTCTTGAAGTGAAATGCACATCATCCTTGTATTGTTGTGCTATTTCACGTAGAACACACTGGAAGGGTGCATGGGGAATGAGATTGTCCACAATGGTATAGAACTTGTGGATCTCTTCAATAGCCTTCACGCTTGACTTATTGCACCTCTTAGTCTTTGGGAGACCCTGCACTGGCCTTTGGACATGGCTCCATGGCTGCTTGTCCACTTTGAACTTCTTCTGTCTCTCCTCCCTTGCAACCTCCTCTTCAGACTCCTCTTCCTATGTCTAGTGGGTCTCATTTGGGTGAGATCATTCTTTGGCCCATTACCTTGGCAAAGTCGCAGAGCATATCATGGTCTTTCACGAAAAATTTTCTCCTCGAGGTCCTTCGGAGCTGCTGAAGTGCAAGGCATTGTTGTGTGCTATGAGGCTGAGGGGAAGGCTGAGGGGAAGGCTGGGGAGAAGGCTGAGGGAAGGCTCATGCTTTCGGGGCTTGGGAGTGGGCTCACGAGACTTGGGAGGAGAAGAAGGCTTAGGAGACTGGGAAGTGGGCTCACGAGACTTGGGGGAGTTGGGGGAGGGCTCATGAGAGTCAGGGGAGGTGCCACCTGACCCAGATAGGTTTGTGTGCATGGATGCCATGGAGGTGGTGGAGCTAGAGGAGGAAGGGTGGAGGCGGCATCCAGTGGGTCTAGCAATATTCTTCACTCTTGCCATTGAATAATGAGAGTTAGGGTTTTTTTTAACTTTATAAGGTCCCATCATGTTTTGACATCCCTTTTAATTACATTTAGGGTTTCATTGTGCCCCCTGTCCCCGCCCTAACCCCTCCACCCCCCCCACCCTCGTTGCCCTCCCCCCCTTGCCCTCCCCCTACTTGCCCTACCCACACCCCCGTCGACCTCCCCCATACCCCCATCCCCCCCTCCTCCCACCCTTGATACCACTCCACCCCTCCCCTTGCCCCGACCCATGCCCCTCCCTTCTCTCCCCCCTCTTTCACCATGTCCCCACTTTCCCAACGTCGTGTGAGTACAAAAATTGTGGTCAAAATAAGCAAGATATTAAAGAGTGAATACACAAATTGTGGTCAAAATAAGCAATATATTTATTTAATATTTGTATACAATTACACCATAGCTTCTGTTGGTGGTTGCACCCATGTGCTCCCTTCTTTCACTCTAGCTTGCAACCAATGTGTGACTCCTTGACTTCCTATGGATGCTTTCCAAGCACTATGCCTTCTATTCTTTGATAAAATTTGAGCTGCTTTTGCAAGTTCTAATGCCTTTGCCTTTTTAGACTTCAAAGTCCTTCCTAGTAAACATCTAAAAAACCAGTCGAACACCACTATCATGCCTTGAGTTCTTGAAGTAGGCTACCTTGGCTCTATAGTGCAACTTCTCCATGCCTTGTGTATTCCAAATTGACAAAGGACCTCAATTTTGTCCAAACCATGGTCCGTGTGCATGGAGAATATGCTACAAACAGAATGAGAATCAAATCAGCAACAAAATCTATTTATAAAGCAAGTGCTAAATATTACGATGGTGCCAAGATTACCATGTAATGCATAATGTGTGACTCCCCCCATGCTTTCACCATTAATTGCATAAACTCTTTCACAGCCATCCTGAACCTTTCATAATACATCTCATCGATTTGAACTTGACGAAGCAATTTTATCAATGCATCTACCTTTGTCCATACTTTAGCTCTCAAAGTTACTACTTGAGGACGAGATGCATTATTGGTCGTGCATTCACACAATGCTTTCCAGTATTCCCAACCCAAACTGCTTTGAGACAATGTATGTTTGTGTTTGTTGAGATTGTGGTTCGATAGGAATCTCCTTGCCTTCCCTCCACCCATGGACACTTTTCCAGGAAGATTCTGTGTTGCCCCAGACATTTTCTTATCCTCCTTAAGTTTGACATGTCCTCCATGGAATCCCATCTCTGACAACAACTTCTCAGCTTCTGCAATGCAACGTGCGGATACTTCTTGTAGAATTAAACTCCAAGCATAAACAAGATGCAAATACAACAACTTATCAAGTACACGCAGTTTTGCATGTAAAGTACATATGTGTACTCTCTCAAGTGGGATGGGCAAGATGGGATCCCACTTTAGATCCTTCTTGTCATGATTTGGAGCTTGCGTTTGGCTACAAGATAGAATGCCATTCTCCCATTGTAAGCTAGCCTTTTTCTTACGTTGCGAACACATGCAATAAAGGCATGTGTTCATTGCATTTGCCCCTGTATCACAACCATGCAAGCACTTGAGGGTTTTCATATCACCAGCAAGATGCCATTCAACTTGAAAGGTTCCATGGCCATCGATCGTCAATGTTTTCCCTTCCTCTTATCTTCAAATGGTTGATGGGATTCTTGTTCTATCTAGAACCCACTTAATGTCTCATGGCACTCTTTCGAAGTCTCAAGTGCTGCAAGCCACCATATATCTTTCTCTGATTGCACTGAGAAATCTTGCACTACTTCTTCATCCCCTTGAACAAATGCTAAGGCTTTATTCATAATGCAGATGCTGACTCTCTCTAACTTGTGTTCGTTCACCAATTGAGCTTCATCCATTTTGATGACAAATATGAGCTTTCCATTGCAATCTGTATAACAAAAGGGAAAAATCGTTAGGATAAACATCATATAGGAAATGAACTAAGTAAAGTGCAATTCTATAATGGATTTCCTCTTACCATCTTCTCTCATGCCATAGAATTTGACCATTGCTTGTTGCAATTTCTCAACATCTAAGTAGACATTGTTGAAAGCATTCATCTCAAAGCTTTACAAGCTAGATTTCTTTTTACTCTTCCAAGTCATTGTGCCCCTTACGCAATGGTACCCTCTAAGCATTTCTCTTGCACATGGTTTGTTTCTCGCTGTGCACATCTCACAGACCAAGGTGTGGGTAGGGGCACTGTAGACTTCTTATACTTTCCCAAAATAGCAGACTTGAAAGTTTTGAAAACAGATGTGTAAGCTCCATGACTTACATCGGTAGTATCACAAGCTACAAGCATCTCCTTTACATCCACAATATCCTTGAAGTCCTTCATCACCTCCTCGGGAACTTGCACACGTAGGCGCTTATGTCTTGGATCCCTTAGTATCCCAATGACATCACTTGACTTCAATAAACTAGCTAGAGCATATGAACAGTCAATATCATCCCCATTTGTTCTTCCCATCACATCTTCCATGAAGTTCCTAAAGAAGAACACAATAAAAACTTAGTCACAAATAGTGTAGTACAAAAGAGTGTAATCTCATTGGAACATGTGATAATCAATCTTGTAGCCCAGACTCTCCTCTTTCTAGCACCACCAATGGGTGCCAATGCATCCATGTTATGTAAGTACCTTATTTTCCTCTCCTTCAATCCCAAATGTGTTTCTTTCATCTATTGCACTCGTTCTTCTACCTTCTCTCATTCCTTCTCTACAACTTGTCGTACTTGATTGTATATAGATCTTTCCAATCCTTTTTTGGACTCAGCTAGCTTATAGAGTGACTCTTCTAATTTATGTCACTCCAAGTCCAATGCTTTGGCTTTATCATAAAGATCCTAGTTCTCCCTTTGAAGATCCTGCATAGAGTTATGCATTGCAACAATGGTGTTATTTCCTAAATGTGCTAGCATCTCTGCTTGGGCTCTGCGCATCTCACTTGCTTGCATAGCCATTGACTGAGCATTGTTTAACTGATTGCAATAACCAAGCAACCCCGCATGTCCATTTCCACCAAACCGAACTAGCTCATGCATTGTATGGAAAGGAGGGCTCTTTGGTTTGGCAAGATCTAAAGGATACAAGTATCCTTCTACCCAAAGGTCGAGATGCTTCTTTCCTTGCGAACGAAGACTATGGATTTTGGACGCTCCCCTCAATCCTAGACTACGTGTGCTTGCATATTCAGCCTCCAACTCTAAGTGAACCTCGTACTTATTGGAGACGTCCTCAAATGGTGCCATGATGAAAGGAATGTAGAGAAGAAGAAGGTGTGGAGATGCAGGCTTAAAGGAGTAGCATGCAAGAACAGGGAGGGTGAGGAGGAGGAGGGATGGGGGAGGGAGGACTAGTAGTTGAAGAGGAGGAAAGGGGGGCAGACCAGCAGCTATGGAGGGTGAGGAGGAGTAGGCATGGAGGAGGAAGGAGGGAGGAGGGAGGAGGAGGAGGGAGGGGGGAGGAGGAACAACAGTGGAGGAGGAGGGAGGGGGAGGGGAGGAGGAGCAGGCATGGGGGAGGGAGGGAGGGCGAGGGCAGAAGGAGCAGGTGTGGAGGAGGGAGGGAGGGAGGGGGAGGAGGAGGAAGGGGGAGTGAGGAGGGGGAGGGGACGAGAGGGGAGGGGGAGGAGGGAGGAAGGGAGGGGGAGGAGGAGGGAGGGGGAGGAGGGAGTGAGGAGGGGGAGTGAGGGAGGGGGAGGGAGTAGGGGGAGGGAGGGAGGGAGGAGAGAGAAGGAGGGAGGGAATTCAAAATTTGAATTTTTGAACTTTGAATTTTTTGGTTCCCACCTAGGAATAAGAGTTGTGTAAGAGGTGTAACAGGTGGGGTCACTTGTGGGCTTAACCCACCTAGGTGAGGGGGGGTTATGACTTTTTGGGACCTACCTTGGCCCTTTCATTAGGACTAATCCATTTCTTAATCCATACCTTATGAGCCCCTTTTAAGACCCCAATTCTCCCCTAATGTTTTATTAGTGGGATGGAGGTAATCCTATGTTGTAAAAGATAAGTAGTTGTATTTGCTACAATTCATGATAGTGATCCAAGTTCTATTTGTCACTTTTAAAAACTTGGTGAATATAAGGTAATAGTTATTATATCAAATATTCTTAATTCACATGTTGAGCCAAAGAATAAATGTGGAGATATGGAAATACTTAGAGATATTATTCCCTATATAATACTTCCAACAAATCATTTATTGCATGGGATAGAGATGAGACTTTCCCAACACATGTCATCAAGAATACAAAGTGCATTTTAAAGTGGGATTTTTTTTGCAAATGATATCATTTGCAAATAAGAATGTAGCAGAAGGCCTAGTATTGAGATTGGAACAAGTGGAGCAATGGTTATTTACACAGATGAGGATTCTTAAAGTTATTGATGATGGTACGGATGAACTGCCTCATTGGATGGTCCCTACTATGAGGTAGGTAAGGATTTGAGATGAAGCATGGAATTTTTAAAGAATAGAAAGAGACATGTGGTTTTCATTGGTGATAAATACCATGTGTACTATAATATCAGTGGACTTAAAACATGCCAAGATTTGTCTGTTCAAAACAAGATGAGTTCATGGATATTGATAAAGTTAGTGTTAATGAGTGATGGTCTTTCGGGAGTGGAGGAGTTTCAAGGATCTTGACACTCTTAGACTATAGCTATAAAATCCATGGAACATGCATCAATGAGTGATGTTCTCTTAGGAGTAGAGGAGTTTCAAGGCTCTCGACACTCTCAGATTCCAATTACTTCAAATTGTCCAAGCTATGGAGTTATGAAATCCATGGAAGGTGCATCAATGAGTGATGTTCTCTTAGGAGTAGAGAAGTTTCAAGGATCTCAACACTCTCAGAGTCCATTTACTTCAAATGGTCCAAGCTATGGAGTTATGAAATCCATGGAAGGTGCATCAATGAGCGATGTTCTCCTAGTGTCAAGATCCTTGAGACTCCTCTACTCCTCTTAGAGTGCATTTATTTCAAATGGTTCAAACTGTGGAGTTATAATATTTGTGGGAGGTGCATCAATGAGTGACATTCTCTCAGGAGTAGAGGAGTTTCACGGCTCTCGATACTCCATCACCATAGTTAATGCAAATTCTCAAATTATTGTATCAAAGGCAAGGATGATATTAAGAAAAGACTATTCCATATTTGATTTGATTATTTGTGATAAGATCAAGCATGCAACATCCCATGAGAACAAAGTGACAAACAAATCTCACGAGGAGAAATGCACAAATACATGTAAGGATGTATAGAAGAAACAAAAACAAACATACACATGCACGGATACATATAAGGATGTACAAAAGAAACGAAAAACAAACATACACATGCATGAAGAGGAAGCGAGTCTAGGCAGATCCAAACAAGCAACCGAAGAGAATAAGAGTAATGAGCCAAAATTTTATGCTATAAGGAATGTGACTTACATGTTGTAAGCGTAGATATATGCACTCCATTAACTTACATGGCATCAAAGGGTGTAGAGAACAAGTGTGGCAAAGGAGAGGGAGCAAAAGAAATGAAAATATACTCATGAGACCTCTTGCTTTCTTTTAAATGACACAAAAAGGCCAAGTTCGTGTCAAAAGATATATAAATGAAAAAGTATTTGCAATAATGCATATCACATTATTACAAGCTTACCACATGGCACATATTGGACTTTGGGATTTAGCTTATAAAGCAAAGGATGGAGTAAAACTTAGCATTCATTGTAATATAGAAAGGTCCAAAACAAGAGCCTCAACTTGGCAACAATGATTTTTAAAGACCTCATTCATGAAAATGCTTTACCTCAACCCCATCTATCTGAAATGCATCTTCTGATAAGATTGGAAAAAAAAGAAGTATTTTACTATATTGGAGAAACACAAAGGTGAAGAGGGCATGCTCCGGCATTTTTTCATAATTTGTATACTCTTTGGAAGAAGAGCTTTGTACGTGCTAAAATCCCAAAGAGGTAAAAAATGTCAAAGTGGAGTGACTGTGATGTCTAAAGCAAGCACTTGAGAGTGCAACGTCTGCTGAACAAAGAGATTCATACAAAAAAAACAGAACTTCATCATGGACTTGTTTGGCATTCTAGAGTAAAATAATCATTTTGGAAGGAGCAAGCTATTTCTCATCCCAATAAGTACATGTGTGTTATTGTAAACGGTATGGATCAGAATACAACAACATTACCTCAATTTGTTAACACTCCACCTAAGCTACATGAAAAATAATTTTTGAAGACACATGTATGTGGCGTATTAGTGCATGGATTTAAGTTTTTTTATAGACATATGGATTGATTCCTTGCATCTACATGATAGCAATCAAGTTGCAATATCCATTATGATGGTGTACACACAGAAAGAGGTCGCCTACTAGCAAATTTAAGAATACAGGAAAACAATTGTGCTTGAGAGAATAAGAATGTACTATTGTTTGCATTTTGCTCAATGCTAATTACTCATCGAATCTTCATAGATATTGAGGTTGGGTTTTTGTTGGTTGGGTAAACACATGAGGATATTGATCAAGTTTTTAGCACAATCTCAAGAGAGTTAAAACATAAGTACATGGAGACGATGGATGACTTAATAAGAAAATGTGGGAGGCAAGTTGGTGGCCACAAAGAAGGTACATTATGCTCCATGGTCAAAAGAATGTATGATTGGAAATGATCTATTCTACCTTTCATACAAAAGGTGGTGATGCCCTGATAGTCCATAGCGCTCCACACTATTTTTGCTTTTTCTTGAAGGATGAAAAACCAATGATGCAGTGGTGGCAATACTATTCTCATGATACAAAATGGGAACCTCACGAATCTTACAGTCTCTTAATTTCATTTCCGAGCAAAGAAATGCATCTAAAATGGGCTCCTATAAAAGAATTCAATGAGAAATCCAAAGGTGAAATAGAAGGCTTAAAAGCTTTTATTACATACGAAGAGGAAATGCTTCAAAGATTTCTTGATTGGAATCCCTCTTGGAAGGAACACACTAGTACTATAATTAGAAAGACCTACCAATTGATAAAAGACCTTAAGAAATTATGAAAAGATGATGTTAAGGAAGAATGGCCTTTATTTTGGCCAAATGTTAGTAATGAATTGCGCCCAGCTTATGATCTCTTTGAAAACAAGTTCAAATTGCTACTCCCACATCCATATTGTGGACTGTCAAAGAGAGAGTTTATACCACAAGTAGACATAGACATCCATTGTTTTCTTGCTATCTGACCATCATATGATGAACATGAAAATGTGAAATTCTAGGTTGCAAAAGTAGTGGACGTGAGCACAGATGGCTAAGGGAGAGCTACAACATTTACACCTATATGGTATGAGCCAAAGGGCAAGAAGGAGAACTAGGATAATAATACATTGTATACTAATTGCTCGAAAAAGGAATGGGTCCCAAACCATGAAGCAGTTGTTGTAGAGCTTTCCACAGAGACAGTCATAGTATCCTGGAAATCAAGGTTAAAGAAAACAAAGAAGTGCATGGGGTATGATGTAGAAGAAAAAATAAAAATGTTGCTACCAATTATATTGCACATTACAGAGTTTTCAAAGATTCTCTCTAAGGAGGAAGTAGAAGGATCTCGAGCTTGCATGAACATGACAATAACCAAGTGGAAACATCTATCATGAAAGCAATATGAAAGGTCAAGAATGCATGTGGATGTTTACCTAGAATCTTGCATATACAAGTCAATAATTATTGGAGAGAAAATCAGAATAGACGTATTTTTGGTTTGTGCTCTACGTTGGTTGGTCTGAAAATATTTGAAGAATTCAAAGTCAGTTTTCTTCTTGTCCAGCCATACACATGAAGACATAGATTAAATATTTAGTGTTATCTCTAGAGAATTAAAGTCGAGAAATGTTTTGACGAGGTCTGACATATTACATTGAACTGGAAAATAAATAGAAGGCTCTTGAAAAAAAGAGTCAGAAGTCGTTATCTTAGAGTGGATGGTAGATTGGAGAGCATTCATAGAGCCACGTTTAAAACAAGGAGATGATACACTAATAGAGCACACAAATCCACACTACTTTTGGTTTAGCACACATGCCTCACGCATCACAATACTTCAATGATGCAATGGAAGTACTTCTCAGTGGATGGAGATCATTTATGGAGTGCATTATATGCTTTATTACAATGGATAACCCTCTTGGCTGAGCTATGGTCCATCTCATTAAATAGTTTGTCAAGGCTATAATATTCTTATTACTAGATGCGGATGTGGGGAATGAGCACATGATATCATAAGGGACCAACTCAAAAGGTCTGTGAATAGATATTTGCCAACCGGTTTGGTGGTCGCACACCATTCAAGCATAAATAAAGACTAGAGAAGATGGTGGTAACACGGGAGTGAATGAAGATGGCACCCAAGTGACAAGTGATGGCGAATCAGACCTTCAAACGAGCATATGTCAAGATCTCCCATTTAGTACTTAAGTCATTGTAAAGGTAGAATTAAATTATTGAAAAGGCCATGATAGACTCCTTTGTCCAAAGACTCATCCAAAGCAATATTTCTTGTAAACATATGATAATGTAAAATTGCAAGCATAGCTATTGCTATTTTTTAGAGTACAAAAGATTCTTCCATGTCTCTTCTCTATTTAAACATTGTAAATCTTTTAATCTTTAGAAATTGTTTTAACAAGTAATAGGATTCTTAGAAACAAGAAATACAAAACTAGGATTTAATAGTAGTTTTTGCATTATTAGTACAATATTATAGAGAGATATTGTGGAATTTATTATGTGGAAATGATAGTGCTAGAAAGGTAAACTTTTTATTCTTGAATTATATTTTCATAAAGTAAACTTTCCATTTGGGAAAGATTTTTAGGATTAGTCCAAAACTAGACATATGAGTCCAAAATTAATGAAATGTGTGGTTGTAGTATTTGTACTATCAACCCTCTAAATCCATCCACATACCGCAGGTACAAGAGTAGAATTAGTGCACTTGGCAGATGTCTCACTGGGAGGAGTTTAAAATTCTCTTAGGAATAGAAAATTCGCTCTTTCCTTTTGTCTCTCTATTCATGGAGGGATACCTTTGGTCTCTCTATTCATAAAGGGATACCTTTGGGATTACATAGAGGCCAGGGTTGTTAGGAAGGGGATTGTAGGACTTTTGAGTACCTTTTCTCCCTCCCTTATCCCCCACAATCTTGAAGATATGTATGGGATCTAAGAGATGATTGTTTTGTAACTTACCCCAATAAGGACGCTCATGAAATATAGATAGCCTCTTCATACCAGATGGAGGATGCTCTCCATTTGCAATCCAATCGTTGTGCCAATCACTTGACTTCAAAGAAGGTGGTTTAGGACAAGGATCATTTCACCCACAGGATGGTCACTTTTGGAGCTATGGAGTATGAACTTCAAAAAAACTTTTCTTCAATGTTTGAGTGTTATGCCTCCAAGTGATCATTGCAAATAGGGCAAGCATGATTCCCACTTGCTTGAGGACCTTCATGCATAAAAATATCATTAGGTATGCATGGATCACATCGCAAAGCACGTGCATGTAATTAAATGTCAAATCTACAAGCACATGCCTAAGCACTCCCCATATTCTGGAAAGTCATGCATGGTCCACGTCAAATTTTCCTTGATCGGCATTGCCTCGAAGCTCTACATATTTTAAAGCCATGTACGCCTCTCCATAGGGTTAGGATATCCTCTATATTCTTTGCCTTGTACTTCGCACAAGGTGTCCCTTATCTATTGCCAGCCATGGTTTAATTTTGCAAATCACCAAAACTGCAGTTGACTAGGACATTGATCCTAACCCAAAAGAATTCATGCCATCATCGCAAGCCCAAGACATATGTTACATGGATTCTTTGCAATAGAACACTCGAACTGAACCTCGAAATGAACCTTACAGAGAACTCCTGAAATTCTCTCACCAAGGAGCTTCCAAGTAGCAAAATCTAGAGGAATCCACAAAATGGGGAGTGATTTGTAGCATGCCATGTCATCAACTCTGCTATGAAATCATACCTAAATATATGATGTATTCTCATGTTGATCAAAAAGTGTTCAAAAGTGTCTCAAGGGATTTATTGTGATGGTCTCACCTTACAAATCCTATCTTTAACAATGTGCCCCACACTATGGACAACTAACAAAATCATCATGATCATGAAAAAAGAGAATACAATCATTAGGACAAGCGTGAATGATCCATCCCAACACTTGCTGACATCTTTCTTTCTTTTTCCCTTGATGTGGAAATGTTATTTGATTCAAGCAACATTGTTTGGATCAACCTATCGCAATTCATATATGCAAGGAACATTAAGAACATGATATTAGTAAATTGGATTCAAGCAACATTGTTTGGATCAACCTATCACAATTTATATATGCAAGGAACATTAAGAACAAGATATTAGTAAATTGTTAAAATAAGATCCAAACATCAATTGATATAAATGTGATAACCTCAATAAAGTTGAGACATTGTTGTCTAGCCAACCATGTGTTGCTTGAAAATTTAGGATCAAAAGGCAATCCTATAGTTTTGACATCAAAGCACCATCGTACAAGGGTGTTGATTGCAACTCTTGCATAATTATCTCAAACTCGAACATCACGTGTATATGTGTTGTCATGCATCTAAAAATTGCATTCATCATGTCATCCATACCCTCATATGAATATGAGGAAGACTCTCCTCATCTCAGACATCAAGAAAGACATCTTATAACACTCATTGAAGCTTACCGAAGCAAGGCCAAGTCAATTGAAACAATGGGAGCTACAAGGGCTCTCTTGCGATCCTCATCCTATATAATGGTTTCATGTACATAATTTGAGTGTGTGCAATATGCATGTAGTACAAACTTGGACACCATTGACTCACCAATTAACTAGCATCATTAACATTAAGAATTTAAAAAGCATCTCATAAAAACTCCTCATAACATTAGGGGAGAAATAGGGTCTCAAAAGGACCTTGAATTAGTGTTTTCTGATTAAGGGATAGAGAGTGATTTGAGGTGTACCAATGAGATTGCTCTGAGGTGTGGGGCAATGGTATGTTAAATTTGAAAAAAACATTTATCATGGGGAGACCTCCAACCCATAGTTTAGACCCATGATATTCACTCCTAGCCCGTGATCTAATCTCCAATCCAAGGGATACATTCAAATTTATGGTAGAAAACTCCCAGCCACTAGATCAAGATGTCGATCCAAGGGATACCATCAAAGGATAGAGGCATAAAATCTAAAGCCTTGAAAAATGCAAGAATATAATGGATGAGATCAAAAGAAAAGGAGAGTCGTTTTCATGCATCCATCAAAGAAATAGATCCAAGGGTGGAGATGCAAGAAAAAGTCACTAGAACCTGAGCCATTAATTTCAAGAGGACCCAATGGAGGAGATGTATGCACAAGGTGCTTACATCTCGGTTGTCCAATATGCACCTAAATCTTAGCCCCTTGATTTTGATCCTCCATCACTTGCCTTTATCTATTCCCTCCAATATGCACCTAAATCTCATCCCTTGATTTGATCCTTTTCTCTCCATCATAGATTTGCCCATATCCAATGGTCCACAACACATGGCAACACACACCTCTTTATTACATCTCCCTTTTGTCAACTTTTACTAGTTTGAATCCCATCAAAGGTGCCTCCCACCATCTTGAGCATCCTACTCCTTTGATCCATCCACCATCCATCTCCATTCAAAGGTTGCCCAATTTCAAAATAAAGGGTACCCATGTCAATTGAGTCGATGCTATGGGGCCCTTATTCCATGGGTTGCCATTATAGATTCACTTCCAATTAACTTAATCCATTTCTTATTCCATTCCTTATGAGGCTCTTTGATACCCCATTTCTCCCCTAATGATCATACATGTGTTGTAGGACAAGATGGCGCTCATGTCAAGTTTGTCACATGTAGAATGTGCAAGGACAATCTCACCCCTAAAGGCGAATTGAAAGATTACAAGGAGGGAGGGGCAACTATAAGTTTAAGATCTTCAATGAGATGCAGGATAGATTGAAGGCTTTGACATTCATGCAACAAGTTGATGCTACCTACTCAAGTGGACACTTTACAGAATCTTCCAAAGTCCAAAAGGCAGCCACCTTTTTGAAGGGCAACGTGCTCCAATGGTGGACCAACCTCCTTTTGTAAGGTAGAGCACCTACCACTTTGATCATATTCAAGCAGGTCTTCTCAGCAGCATGGCTCACTACCACTTTCAAGGTAGATATCATGACCACCTGGTACAAATTAGATGTTGCAAATTGCAGAAATGTGGAGGACTAGAAGTTTCGGGAAGCCCTATTGTTGCTAATGAAATCTTACAGACATGTACCATTGTTTGAGCACATGTGAAATAAATAAATTGGGCCTTTCTTCATAAATATCTATTGTCACATTGACTGTTGCAAAGTTTACGATAATAATTGCTAAAAGAAATTTGAATTTCAATTACTAGAACACTAAAATCATTTGAATTTGAATCACTAGAACATTACAATCATTTGAATTTCAATTTCTCGAGCATCATATTAATAATTGTCAAAAGAACATTGCATTTGAATTTTTAGAGAATCCCCAATTATCCCTCATATATGGTAGGCATGCAAAACATTTCCCCCATGTTCCTTCTATATGTTTAATTTTTGTAACTTCCAAGAAAACAATACCCCTTCTATTGAATGTGTGTGCTATATTTTTTGCAACATTTCAAAATCTTTGTTGAGAGGTCCTAGAGAGAGAAAATCCTTGATACATGTCAAGTGGAATAGTGCAAAAATCTCACAACATTATTTGGGCACAATTCAAATCTTAGTCTAAAGGACCTAGAGAGAGAGAATTCATAATACATATAAAGGGCAAGAGAGAGAGAGAGAGAGGGGGGGGGAGAGAGGGAGAGAGGAGAGAGAGAGAGAGAGAGAGAGAGAGAGAGAGAGAGAGAGGGGGAGGGAGGGAGGGAGGGACGGGGAGAGAGAGGAGAGAGAGAGAGAGAGAGAGAGAGAGAGAGAGAGAGAGAGAGAGAGAGAGAGAGAGAGAGAGAGAGAGAGAGAGAGAGAGAGACTTAGTACATGCAAAGCAAAGAGAGAGAGAAAATCTTTGATACATGCTAAAAAATAGAGAAGAAATTCATTGATACCTGCTATGGCAAAATCAAGGAGGTCAAGCTGAAGTATATATACTTTATGATGCAAATACACCCACATTTCTTGGGTATTGTGCTTACTCCAATGTTGTGTTCTTGTGCACTAAATTACTATCATGCTTCCTCAATGCTATCAACTATAACCTTACAATCTCCTAACTCCCACTCTCATACTCTCCATACCTTGTAATCTTCCACTCTCTCTCCCCATGCTCCACTTTGTAGATGGATTGCCCCTCTTATGTTTAAACCTCATTCTACTTTCATAATCCTTATATTCCAATTCTTTCTTTCCCACTCTTGATCTACTCTTAAAACTCTCTCTAGAATAGACATCTCAGCCCCTACATTCTAGAGACCTAAGCTAAAATGAAGCAACATAATAACTTGTAGGTTACTAAGACCTCAATACATGACTGATAAAATAAATAAACAAGTAAATGAAGAAATATTTGTACCACAAGAAACTCATTGCAAAATTTCCATGCCAAATGGTAGGCAAAGAAACAACCTTAACTTTGAGTTTTTCTTGGATCACTCTAAAGTTTAAAACACTCAATCTTTCTTGGAAAATAAGCTATGGCTTGTCATGGCATGCACCCCAAGAAGGGGGGGTCCCTGTAGACTATCAAATTGCTTTTCTAATGAGTAATAAAAGACTACAGAAGTAGCCTTTATATGCTTTAACAATAGCCTGACCTCTACCTAAGACTAGGAAGAATGAATATATAATTCTTCTCCATCAACCAATAATTCTTCTCTAGAAGGAGAACAATGGAATGAGGAGTAGATCAATTCTGTAGTTTGGAGCTAAATCCATGTCTATTGCCTTTCAGGACATAGAGGTGAGAGTGAACATTGCTGAGCCCAAATTGAACAATCCAAATCACCACTTAATTCTAGATTATGAGTTACTCCCGAATCACATGTAAGAGATGCATAAGAAGTTTAAGGGAGATGTTTCAGAGGAGCTCAAAGGTGAAGCAAATATCTTCTTAGTTTCACAAGTGTAGAAGGAAGGAACAAGTCAAGACAGCTCAAAGAAGCCCAAGATTGGAGGGCTAGAAGAAAACTAGAATGTAGTAGTAGAATGTTTGAAAGAGACCTTCAAAAATCACCGTAAAGCTTTAGTTAGGGATTGAATGGGTATATTTAAAATTTCACTTTGCACAAGATGGGTCATGGAATTCATACTTTCAATGAAGAGATAAAATAGTGTAGATCCATAGATAGTCTAACAAATTAAAAGAATTACCAATGTTGGTTATAGAGAAAGGCAGCCAGGAAAGAAGGAAAATGGGCTATCTACTATTGAGATAGAAAGGCATTGATCGAGGAATTTAAAGCCAAACTAACACACTCTCAATCTATATCTAATGTTTGATCTATACTTTCTTTCTTTTATTCTTAGTCTTTTGACTTGTCACTTGTGCTTAGTTGAACCACTTGTAAGTTGAACTTAAATTTCTCATCTTTTGTTTGAACCATTATACCCCAAAAAAGAATTGTTAAAAAAAAAGAAGGCTGCTAGTACTCTCATAACCCAAAGATGATTGGAAAGAATTAGCTTTGCTTTTGATGTGGCATTTTTTTCAATTAATGAGTGATTCTTGCAGCTCAAAATTTTGCAAGCATAAAAGGCATACATGATGCAATTTTATCAAATTATGAGTTCCTTGATGTAACACACTTCAACATCTTTACTTGGAAAGATCATGGACTCTAACAACATTGGTTGCTATTAACATGGTTATTGTCCTGTTATTGTTTCCTAATATTCTCTTGGCACCTTTTTTTAGTTGAACATCATGATTTGGATGTTCATGTGTAAGTCTTTCTCTACGCATATCTTGCAATGCTTGCCATCCAAGAAGTCTCAAGGAATTAGGCAACACTTGATAAGAAATATTTTTTCCTTTACAACTTGGTTTTGAGTAGGAAAAGACAAGATTAACATGTAATATACCATTGTACTCCTATAACACGTTATATCACATGCTTTGAATTTCATTTCTCCATGTGTGATTGGGATGACTCATGAGCAACGCCATGACATGAGAATCGGGACATATCATGTCATTGCATGATATTTTATATTTCTCGAACCTAAATGCATGTTGATTTTTGATATAATGTGATAATAATGATACTTTTTGCGGTGTTTGTTGTCTTAAAGTATGAATCCCAAAACTACCATTTAAACTCAACTTTATTATTAAACATTTTAAAAAATGAAAAGAATTATATATGTAATCAACATTTTTTGTTTGGAACTTTATTAATTTTTGTTAGATGGTTTTAATATTATAAATGAATGTGCGATCGATCCTTGATAAAAATCATACGAATTACAAGATGAAACTTTGTTGATGAAAAGAAAGTTTAGAAACTTAGTATAATCTATAATAAACTAAGTATATGGATTAATTCAAATTACATATATTATCTTGCAATGACAAAGTATGCAAATTTTGCACTTTAAAACCTAAAAGTAGAGTAACAAGAAGAGCACATTAGCTTGTTTTCAGACATACTATCCTAGAAGCCTAATTCCAATGAAAATGTCTTGGAACGATAAAGTCCGGAAATCTTATATGGTAAAACCTAAAATAGAGTATAGTATATCTTCAATATACTCCAACAAGGAAAGCATAGGAGCTTGCTTTCACACACACTATCTTAGTAGTGAGATTTTTGTATTTCCAAGGATCTGTATTTGGTGACTTTCCATAAGCTGAAAGAAGCTTTATGCTTCATTCCATGGGGATAGGCAAGGGTTTAGACTCATGCATGTGAAACTACTTTAGAACTTTTTGACTATATTTTCCTTGTGCTCACATAATGCCCTTTTCATATCTCCATGTATTTATGCCTAAAATATAATGGATGTACTTGCCTACTTGCCTTGGGTGGAGATAACACCATTTCCATCTCTCCCTATTTCTATACCTAGGAAATAATGGAGGTATCCCATATCCTTCATGTATGTAAGTTGCAATTTGACTTCTAGTAGAATAAGGTTACCATTTGAACATGTGATGATCAAGTCATCCACAGAGAGGAAAAAAAGCACTATGTCCTATGTGTCCTTTTAATATACAATGAAGGCTCTAAATCAGATGGTTGAAAACCCATACTAGTAAAATAGCTATGAATCCTTGAAGTGGTGCCCTTTAATATGCAATGAAGGATCTAAATATAATGGTTGAAAGCCCATATTGATAAAATGGTTGTGAATCCTTGAATTCCATGCCCTATTGGTGCCTTTTAATATACAATGAAGGAGCTAAATCTGATGGTTGAAAACCCATATAGATAAAATGGTTGTGGATCTTTGGATTTCATGCTCTTGGTGCCTTTTTCAATCCATATAAGTATTTAAGGAATGTGCAAACTTTGTGCTTTGGCCTTTGCCTACATAATCTTCTAGTTGGTGCATGTAGATCAAAGGACAAAACATTTATATCCCAAATTAAGTATGCAATTGAAATCCTTAAGAGATTTAAAAGGAAAATCACAAGGAAATACATACTTTAACCAATATTGAATTTTTTTTAAATCGGAGCCTAACGTACCTGACAACATCTAGCCTAGACATGGCATTTTCAATCAAATAAGTGTCTCAAGATAGCAAACCCTAAATTGTGTCATTGTAAAGTTAGCAAGAGGATGATTTATGGAATTAATACAAGAGAAGAAATAATCTAGAACTTTCAAGACACACTAATTGGTTGGCTCATCTTCGACATTGGAAATAGAATTACATCTTATAGCATTAAGACACATAGCACTATTGCCCTATCTTTTATGGAATTTGAATGCAGAGAAGCAACACGTGCATCCTACAAAGCTATCGACTTTGAAATATCTTAAAAATTACTAAGCAAGAGCTATAGCCAAGACCCAATATTCCATGCTAGTGCAAAGGTTTCCACCATGATGGGTGTTGAGGTAAATCCATCTTTGATTGTTGATGGGTAGTCAAACCTTAGGTCCTAAGATGACCACATCTACCATAAAATTGATAGTGGTTAGATATCTTAAAGTGCCACAAGCATCCACCATGGATGAAAGGAATCAATGCTTACCTAGGTGGCTTTATTGCAGCTCTGCACTCTACGACAACCAATCAAATGTCAATATTACAACCATGCACACATTCATGCCTTCAAATTGGACACAGTATCAAATGCCCCAATAAAATTTGGTTGGATCGACATCGGCCTCTCTCTCACTCCCTCTCCTCAATCAAGATTCTCATGCATATGGTTCATTATGTGTATTGGCAGCTCACCTCAACCTTCAAGATGTATGTCACTCAAGGGGCAGCAAATGTCACAGATTTTGAACGTCAGTGCTGCCTCTTCCGTTTCAAGATATGGCTCAGTCTTTAACTATTCTACTTTGTTTGAGATTTGATTACCATTGTAAAGTGGAGAACTACCTTTTCCCTTTCAAGATATGGCTCAGTCTTTTATTGTTCAACCATCTTTGACATTCCATCACCATTGTAAAGTGGACTTCAAAAACAAAAGAGGGAACCTTTGCACAAGGTCTTTGGATGGAAGGGAGAGGTGCTTATTATATTTAACATGGTACTGTGGCCAATATTCTTTCTTTTCAACTCAATTAACTTCATGCTCATGAATGTTAGCATTGTATACGTAATATTTCTTAGACACTCTAGTTTGGTGCTTTCTATTTTCGAAGTTCTGGATTGAGAATTCTTTAATTTGCTCTTTTGACAAGTATGCTCAAAGTTTTAGGATATCCCCCTTGGATCCTCCGTTGACATGACGGGATTTAGAAAAGCTGGAAATTTCACTAGATCAAACTACTGTCCTTTAGTAACTTGATGCTATTGGTTACCTGATTTCTCACTGGAACACAATAATTTTTTAGTTAACATGAGTTGGAATGTTTTGTCGTATGTAATAAGTCTAGGCTACCCACAAAAACAGTATTGCTCATGTAAGTAAATAGCAGGAACCACAACCATTAATTTTAAGCGACAAATTTTGTGAAATAGCTCCCCCACAATTGCGCACACTTTTTTTCTTATGTTGGGGGGCGAGCGTGTTTTACAGTCTCTCTCTCTCTCTCTCTCTCTCACACACACACACACACACACACACGTGCTGCCATAGGCACATACAAACACCCACATTGTCGACCACCTAAAAATAAGGAAACATGATTTTAGGGCCATAAAAGATGCTAATGGCACAGCATAATAGCTTGAAAAAAAAAGGAGACTTGTCAGATTGTAGTGTCCTTCATAGAATCAAATGCACACTTAAGTGCAATTAACTGTATTTTCAAGCTCAGATCAGTGTACTATCAAGCATTCCTCCTCATCGTTCATATTTTTTACAACAATAGGAAGACCTTGTTGGAAACTCAACACGGGAAATCGAATGATCTCATCCTCTTCAACAAGCTGCCAGCTGTACACCCACCATGTAACAAGCATGTAAATAGTAAAACATATCATTCTTCTTAGAATTGCAACTGATAAGGGGTTTTAAAACATGTGGAAAGAATGCACAAGGAAATAAAATAACCATGCAAAGTTCGTGTGGTCATACAAAGGATACAAGGCATAGACAAGGACACACACAGACAAAGCGAGAATACGACCTACTAAGAAGGAAAACGACTTATCTCTGCTGCGTAAGTGATTTATATCACCTGTATTTTGTCACTAGAAAGTGGAGAAAAACAGCCAAAGTTACTTTTGCTAGCTCACCAGCCGGGCAGGTTCTAGGACCATTTCCAAATGGGGTGAACTGTGCCTCACCTACAGAATCCTGAAGGCAATGTATCCTAAAGATAAGAGTGGAAACAAAGTACAAGAAAAACCAAAGTGTAAAACTCTGTAACCCCTACAGAATTCCAATAGGTAAAGCATACAAAGAAGTAACAGATCAGAAAGCTGCACGAGTACAAAAACTGAAACCGCTCGAGTACCTGCCATCGCCATGGATCAAACGATCTAGGATCATGGTACACATTTGCATCAAGATGTGTACCCAGCAGGAAAACCAAAACTTTCCAACCTCTTGGTATCATATACCCTGATTTGCAGCAAACATGGTCATCATAAGACTTACAGCCTTCAACAGACTTGAATCTGCAGCATACTCGAGGATTTGAGACTTGCAGGGGAAAAAATATCAATTGTACTTGCTTGAGGTAATTCTTCCACTTAAAAACTACTTAAACAACGATGACCCATGGCAAAAGAAAAACAAATTCCTACCACTTAGTGGAAAAGTACTGTTTTACTTGTTTCTATTTACGTTAAGTTTAAAACAGAGTCATAATGACTACCCTTGATCTCGACATCTTGTACGGCAACCCTGAAAACCCAGGGAAGCACATTAGCAAGCCTCAGAGTTTCATTTATCACCTGCACAAGCATCCAACTTCAAATCTTTAAAAAAAACAAAAGAGTTTCCTTCCATCCTGTTTAATATGACAGAGGCACCCACACAAAGCAATGCAAGTACTAACATGTAACTTTTTTATTCTGGCATGTACAAAAGAAAGTGTACAGAAAGAAAAAGAGATTCTGGATCTTAGAATCAATAAGAATTCATGTAATTTCTTTCTTATTAAGAAAATCCTTTAAAAACAGAATGATATATCATTGGCTAACCCACGGTTTACAAATTGGCTAATATGGGCTAGCCACTGAAAATTGGGTGTCATCAGTCGAAACATTCCCTCACTAGTTTCTTGAATCATACACCTTATTTGAAGCCAATAGATATCATATTTCAAATGTCATTAAAACGATCACAATATGGCGATCATGCTTATTGATTGTTGGGCCAGTGAAGTTTTAAAGTTTTATAACTGTACTTGCAATTCTTTTGTGGTCTGAATACAGAGAAACGCCTGGCCTTAATGCTAACTTACAACAGTTCGTTAACAGTCGATTCATAATCAATGTGTGCTTCATCTCCAATGCCTAGCAGCTGTACATTCTTCAAGGATCCTGTATCTCATGCTTCTTGACTCTTAAAACCTTGCTGTAGTTAGCTCTACTCTATCGGTGATATGGGAGACACAAGAGTTGCTTGTCCTCATGATGAAGACTGTGCTGTATTCTACCAGAAATTACAGCAAGGAGTAGATGAAGAGCTTGAGAGGTATTCAAGATATCACTTGTTGGCCAAATATGTGTGTACCCAAACCCTATTGAGACATTATCATGAGTGAGATACAATCTACTCCCAATGCAGTCCATAGGGGTATTAGAGGAACCATTGACAAGGTCGAAAGGTATTTCCATTGGTCTCACAACTGTATTTAACAATGTGGAGTCTATTAGAAGATACACACTGACTTTGGTAAGATGGCAGTCTTATACAAGCCTCTTTCTATTTCTTCTGAGCCAAGGTAACATATCATGCTAGAAGAAACCTAGACTAGTATCCACATCCACACACACCTAGCAAGTCCCTCCACGCAGCAGAAATATGTAATGGGAATGGTAGCATCCATCTATCATGGAAAGTGGCTCTCGTAGGTAACAGAGGGAGATTGAATGAAGCAGTGCATATGATGGGCAAGCAGTCGTGATCTCCACGATCTGGAACTTTCAAAACAATGTGGTTTATGAGAAACCAAGAAGCAGGACACTAAGTCATCAAGAGGCAATTATTGAGATAACGCAGCTAGCTAAGATCTCAGTGAAGAGGAATATGGAGCTGATGCAGTTTGCCAAAACTGCTTGCCAGGACTAGAGATCAAGCCTTTGGTGGCTGATATGCTACTCTGTATGTAATGGAAAAATCTCTAAAACCTAAAAGGGATTGCTTAGAAGAAACCTAGACTAGTACCCACATCCACAGACACCTCCACGCAGCAGAAATATGTAATGGGAATGGTATATGTAATGGAAGAATCTCTAGAACCTAAAAGGGATTGCTCAATAACACCAAACTTTATGTGTCCACCAGAGAGCACTCACAAGGATCAAATCTGTAGTGGTAGGATCAAATCACAGTCCAAAATATCTCAAAAGTAGATTGTGTAGAAACACGTGGGATAGAATAGATGCATCTTGGAAGAGGAGTGAGAGCACAAGATGTAACAAAAAATGTTGTTCTCTATAGATTGTGAGAGAGGTGACTCTCTCTTATAGAAATGGGGAGAGGGTAGCCTAGATCAATTTCACCTTCCCTACATCAGTGGCAATCAGCCCCTACATGAGTGGGACTGGCCTAAATCAAAGGAGCCTCCCAAGTGAGGGCCTTTGGCTTACATCATCACTTAGGTCACACACTAAACACATCATAGCACTAGATGTGCCTCTACAACACACACACACACACACATGTGACTCCCCTAGATGCACACATGTACCATAGAGCAAGCCCTTGACCATATTTATCCCAACATACCCCCCCTCAAGGGTTTGCCTCTTGCAATGTCAAGGATACATCTAGTCTCATAGTTTCTCATGCCATCTCATGGTGGTCACACATGGCGGTCAAGGATAAATCTATCTCTAGGATCTCATGCTTGCAAAGGTACCCAAGGATCAAGGTTTACAAAAAATGGGATAGACCAAACACATATCACATGGCCTACATCATATGGTGACCAGAGGTGATTTACAAAAGACAAAACACATAGCATTCTTTTTGGAGTACTACTCTAGGCAGAGAACCTCAAAATTTGACCAACGGATGATAAACAAAAATTCAAAGACAAGTTGCTCAAAAGGCAAAGTCCTTGTCTTCTACCACAAAGTTGGATGCTTCATTTGTTGATGAAATTTTATCAATTAGATTTGCCTTGGCATGCTTTGTAAATGCTTGATTATCTTCAAGATTTCCAGTGTCTAAAAGTGATGCCTCTTGTTGAAAAAACTCACAAGAAATATGAGTATCATTCTTCATCTTGAAAACTTTGAGGAAGCCTTCTATGTTGATCTTGACATCCATATATATTTTGCCATTTGCCAAAGAGATTGGCATGAAATTCAAATGTGGAGAGAGTAGATCTCCCTTTTTCTTTGATAGCACCAAGAATACCTCATCATCAAGAATGTTGTACTTGAGAAGTACAAAGTATTCCCAAAAGGAAGCATACTTTGAAACATAGTCATCAATATTGGCATCCATTTGTTCACCACTATTGTAGAGAAGAATTCAATAGAGTTTGTCTCACCATATGCATACCATACTTGCTCATCCACCATGTTATGCCTCAATGCTTTTAGAACTGAAGTCTCCTATCAATGCATCAACCTCAACACACATTTGTACTTATTTTCAAGCATGAAGCCTCTCAAAAAACTGTTTTCTTCTTCTTGAAGTAGTTAGAGTCTCATTCAATGACAACAAGAATTGAGCATATTCCCTTCAACTATCAATTCAAACTAATCAAATACTTGCAGATGAATAAAGGTCTTGAACTTCCTCCACTTGCTCAAAGTCAATACAATGGATTCTTCAACCAAAACTGCCAAATTTCTTCAAACAGTAAACATGGAAGTTGGAGGCCACAACTCGCACAGCTCGTAGCTCTATTCAAGGGGATTTTATGCAGAAATAAAGACCTTACACCAGAGAAGGTCCTCAACCAAGGAAACGCGCAATGTTGTGATAGGTCACCATAGCCAAGCTGTTGGAAAGGTCACCTCCCCATCTGTATCCCCCAAATGAGGAGAGCGTGGGGTAGGGAGACCTAGGGCAAGATGTGCCCAAAGAGAGATTACTTGGATGTGTTGGAGCATTCATGGTTGGCGGGGTGTCCCAGGTAAAAGGCGCGATGACATCAACAATGTACGGAACAGTATGGCACTGCATGCGTGGCTGGAGAGAGCCTGGCAGAGGGCAGAACCAGCAAGGAGAACAGGTGCTGGCATGGCGGGGGATGGGGCAGCACATGGTAGCCCATATGGAGGGCTGGTTGGGCTGGGCAAAGCCAGCCAACCAGGCCCTATCTAGGGCTGGCCAAGGGCTCAGCCCCTACATAGAATCGTGGGCCAGCAAGCCCTGGAAAAGAGAGCCCAGGAGGGCGATTTTGCAGGGCCAGTAAAGGGCCCTATTGGGGCTGGTTGGGCTGAGCCAACCAGGTCGGTTGGGCCAGCTAACCTGGTCTGTCCAGTCGGCCCAGATTGGGACAGACTGGTCGGTTTTCTCAGCAGACCTTAGGGCCTATATAAGGAGAGGCTCTTGGCCTCATTCATCATCCAGCAAGTCAGCAAACATAGGAGCAGAAGGAGCAGCAGAAGCCTGATCTTTGGACCTACATCCAGGAGGCAAAGCAGGGCCAGAGTTGCTGCAGACTGAGCTCACTTGGGGCTAAAGCCTAGGCTGCCTACTAGGGCAGCAAGGTGCTGAGATCATCATACCTTCTGGAGCAGCCATTCACAAGCAGGTTGGAGCAGTGGAATAGGGACCTATGTGCTGCAGACAAAGCTTGGCAGGGGCAGCCCACCTAGGCTGATTCACAGGCAGTAAGGTGGAGAAGAACACACTGGACGGAAAGTCTATAGACACTCGAGGTGGAGCACGCAGGCTCGAGTCTAGAGATAACTGGCAGATAGGAGAAGGACCTTGTGCTAAGATCAGAGGACCACACCATTGGTGGGACTCTAGATCTATATCTTTTGTATTTTGTCCATAGTTTTGGACGGAAATATATTATTTTGGTGGTTTCTCTATCTAGCCGGTTCATTGTCTATTGATGAGTCTACACATCTATTGTATGCACATTAAGTAAAGAAGTTTGTGATTCCACACCCCACACGGACACTGTGTGAGCTCCTGGGCATTACTATAAGTCTTCCGCTGTGCGTACCCTCTGTTGGGTCATTTCTGACACAAGCTTAGTAAGTTTGACTAGTTTTTCGTCTGCTTCTCCTCCAATACTTGACCAAACTAGCTCAAACTTCATCAGCCGCTTGCTTGTAGCATTGCTCAACTCGTGCTCAGAGGGCAGGTCACCATTTGCTTTGTAGGTGCAGAATTGGACGATCACTCGACGCACACTGTCTAGATCAGCACGGACGACTCGGACGAAATCTTGGAGAATGTTCTCAGCTAGACGTGCGCCTCAGGGGTTAGAAGCTCCAGTTCAAAGGGTTTTGCAAATGGCTCAGAGAACAATCTGTCACAAATTTGGAGAAGAAGAGGGGAAGAAATGGAGATGATGAAGAAACTTGAAAAAACTAGTAGTTCATGCTAGAGAGAGCATCTAATGCTAGGCTAGGCTAGATCTAGAACCTAAGGCTCTAATACCAAATGTAGAAACATGTGGGATAGAATAGATGCATCTTGGAAGAGGAGTGAGAGCACAAGATGTAACCAAAAATGTTGTTCTCTATAGATTGTGAGAGAGGTGACTCTCTCTTATAGAAATGGAGAGAGGGTAGCTTAGATCAAAGGCACCTTCCTTACATCAGTGGCAATCAGCCCCTACATCAGTGGGACTGGCCTAAATCAAAGAAACCTCCCATGTGGGGCCTTTGGCTTACATCATCACTTAGGTCAACATCGTAGCACTAGATGTGCCTCTACAACACACACACACACATGTGACTCCCCTAGATGCACACATGCACCGTAGAGCAAGCCCTTGACCATACTTATCCCAACAGATTGCACAAAAGCTGAGCCAAATTGGGCAGCAGAAACATGTAATGGGAATGGTTTATGTAAGGGAAGAATCTCTAGAACTTAAAAGGGATTGCTTAATAACACCAAACTTTATGTGTCCACCAGAGAGTACTCACAAGGATCAAATCTGTCCTGGTAGACAACAACAGAACAGTCATAAATATCTCAAAGAAAATTGCACAGAAGCTAAGCCAAACATTTCTTACAGATAGTGTTAGAAAGCCCAACAGAGGGTATGCGCAGCAAAAAGCTAAAAGAGTGTCCCAGGAATTCACACAAAGGTGTTAATATGGAATCCAAAACTTCTTTACTTCTGTATACTTAACATATATGCACAGTGCGTAAGGAGCACTGCACAGGAGAGATGTCAAACGAACTAAACTTATGTTTTCGTCCACAACGGACACAATAAAAATTGCACGCCCAATGTCTCACCCTCTACTAGCATAGTGATACCCAGATGTGGACCCATGTGCACAACCAACAGTTGTTCTCCTACCTCCATGGCACTGTCAAAACACTCGGCCTGCGTGCTCCCTATGAGCTTACGTGGGCCTCGTTGCCGTGCCCTAGAAACAAACCTCCAAGCTATCCTCCCGGACAGCTACATGTGAGGTAATGAATGCCTAGAAGATTTTACCTCCTTGCTGCCCTGATGTCCAGCCAATAGTGAGGCCTTCCTTTGATCCGTCCTCCTTGCTGCCTAGGATGTAGATACATCCGAGCTATTTGTCTGCAGCACCTAGCCTCTTTGCAGCCCTTGGTCCTCCTGGATGATGGCTCAAAGTCTGCTGTGTTACTGCTCCATCCTCCTCTTCAAATGGCCCTTGGACTGGATGACTTGTGTGCCTCCATTGGCTCCCTTTTATAGGGGCTGGGAGCCCCCCTAAACTAGCCAACTGGGGGTCTAGATGAACCTACCCAGCCAAACACCTCCCTGGTCTGTAAAACCAACCTGAGGGGCACTCTTCTTGAGGCCTTGCAGGTCCTGCTGGCCACCTGGCAGGCAGCCACTGACCCAGGCTTTCATGCCCCTGCCCCGACCTATTCCAGGACATTTCCTTGGCCTTAACCATAGTGCCCAGAAACAGCGTTTCTGGGCATCCGAAATGGTTCGCCGTTTCGGAAACCAGAAATGGCATTTCAGGCAAGACATTTTATATATATATATTTTTTTTATTTTTATTTTTTTTTTATTTTTTTTTTAAAAAGCGGTGCAGTGCCTCTAGAGCCTAGCCAGGTAAACGTATATATAGAGCAGCAATGTAAGAGCTTGTAGACAACAATGCTCAGCTATAGAAGCAAAAGTACCAGCACGCACACACCACACACCCCCCTGCCTCAACCCCGAGTAAGAACCCCATTGGCGGGTAGTTTTTGCTCTCCCTCTCCAGCTCTCCTCTTGCTCCCCTCTCATCCTACAGCCCCCCTCTGAGCCCACTGCCCCTCCTCCTTGCTCTCCTCTCCAGCATCTCCTCCTTGCTCTCCTCAGCCCTTGCCCCTCTCCTGTCCTCCTTGCTCTCCTCTCCAACCTCTCCTCCTTGCGCTCCCCTCCTCCTTGCTCTCCTCAGCCCTTGCCCTCCCCTCTCCTCCTTCTTGTCCTCTCAGGCCTTGTTGTATGACATATGTATTAATAATAATTATATATATATATATATAATATTTTTTTTAATTAACCTTAAAAAACGAAACTCTGTTTCCACCATTTCTTCTGGTGACCGAAACTCTAAGACACCCTTTCCTGCCCGTTTCCAAAACTCGTGGGAACTATGACCTAAACCCTGCTCCAATCTGCCGACAATCAGCCCCTGGTACTCCACCATCTGTCTGGATCTGTCCAGGCCCTGTAAACCCTGCCAAGGCGTATACCCTGCTCCAGGTCTCTTTACAGGCCTGCACAGCTGTCTGCAGCAGCCTGTACCCTGGCGCAGCCATCCGTACAACTCCGATAGGCTCCTTGCTGCTGACATGTCCTTCCATGCTGGATTCTCTGCGCAGGTCTGCTCCAGAAAGACACTGCCAGGGATGTGGCCATTCCGTACAAATATCTTTACCTTAGGAGCTCCATCATGCTAGGTACTCTCCTAGATGTGTTGCCCACATGGCAGCCTATGTGCTGTTCATGTTGCAGCCCCATGCCTTAATGTTTCTCTGCTTGTATGCAGCCCATGTGGCAGCCCTAATATGCCCAAGTCTGCCTCCCCCAAACTCTCCTCATATGGAGCCTCTAAGCCATGGTCTCCATCTGACTCTAAATCCATAGGTCCATCACCCTGGTACACAGGTCCATCCTTGGTAGCACCGGATGGCACCACCTCCTTCAGTAACGTTTTCGCCTTCAAACTCGAGCAATCCAGTTGCCAATATCCCCCTCATAAGAGCAGAACAGCCTGTAGTCTTCTAGGCGCCATGCTCTCAAGGTCTGTTTCAATTTGTCCTCCCTCTGGCAAGATCTGTAACCAAACAACGATCTTGAGAAATCAATTCCAAAGAAAATATCCACATTACCTGGACTATCAACTTCCATGTGTAGCCATGTAATGTCCCCCTCTAAGCCATCACCTGACTCTGCATTCATAGGTCCTATCCAGGAATCCTCTTTGATGTCAATAATACTAGCCAAGTGCCTAGATGAATCCAAGCACTTATCGCTGTCCTTCACCTTCACAAAAGCTTTGGACTCCTTATCAAACCACAGCTCAATGTCAGACATCCTCACTGTCACACTAGGTTCTCCATACCTTACCTCAACAACAGGTGTCACCAAGAAAGGCTCACCACTAACCACCACATTAGCCGTATTCTTTGACTCCTCTAAATCTGATCTGGCCCCGTTGTTCTTCTGATCTGCGTTCTTCTTTCTGCAATCCTTTACAAAATGGCCTAGCATATCACAATAGAAGCACTTCTTTTTCTTCTCCACCTTAGGAGCTCCATCGAGCACTTCCTTTCCTTCTGCACCTTAGGAGCTCCATCAAGCCAAGTACTCTCCTAGATGTGCTACCCACAGGCCACATAGCAGCCTATGTGCTGTCCATGTGGCAATTCCATGCCTTCATATTTCTCTGCTTGTATGGCAGCCAACGTGCTGCCCATGTGGGAGCCCTAATATGCCCAAGTCCACAATGCCCATGCTCTCCTCATATGAGGGCTTACAAATGGGGAGGTGATTTTTTTGACAGATAGCTCCTAGAACCTGTAGTGTGCTGCCCCAGATGCTCTATGGTGAGTACATGTACTGCTCTTGCTGGCTGGCCTTGGACTTCTCAGCTTGCATGCTCATCAGTGAACTTCAGTGACTTCTGTAGTTTGAGTTCCTCAATGTGCTCTCCTTTTGGATGTAGGTATGCACCAGATGATGCTTCACGATGGATGAGGGCTGCTTCTAGATTGAACTACCTAATGTCATTGTACTCTAACTGGCCGACCTAGTCAGCCAGACAGCTGATCCTGGTTAGGTCTGAGCTAACCAGCTACAGACTAGGCCGACCCAATCTATGTTGTTGCTGCCCAAAACTGCCACATGGCCTTTAGGCAGCACTACAGACCTGCTTGCACTTCTGCCGACCTATAGCCAGCATGATATGGTTCTGCTGCCAACCTGTCTTGTCCCTTCTAGGCTCTGCACAGACTCACAGAAGCCCATGTGACAGTGTACAGTGCTGCCCAGATGGCTTCCGTGTGACCTTCACCCAGATCTGCCCACATGGCATCTTCTGCTCATGGCCACGTAAAATACTCTCTTGCCCCGCATTCCTATACTAGGCCCATGTCCCTGTGCTCTCTTCATATGGGAGCTTATAGGTGGGACGATGGACCTATTACTCCAACACCCCTCTCATTGTCACACTGTGGGCCCATAGTGACCCAAAGATGTATACAATCCATTTGCTCCCTTCAGGAACAGATTAAGAAGCATGTCAGAATCCAATCCTTATACTAGTATACCATGTCCAACTTTGCTTCATCCTTACACTCCAAGAACCAAGTCCATACCTAAGTACAATCACAGTACCATCCTTCAATGGACTCCATCGGGTACACCAAACCGCTTAGGAACAATCACTAGGTACGTGCAATTGTCCGCTGCTAAACTTGGGAACCTTCCGGAGGTCCTCCTCTCACGTGCAAACCCTGAGCCCACCAAGGTACAATAATGCTCCCATTCATATGGCTTCTCGGTCTCTTGACACTAGTCTTTGACCAAATTACCAACCCGGTCCAGCATCATGCTCTAGTCCTCCCTGAGAAGTCTTCATCATCAGCAACACCTATAAGTAACAACTCTGCAAAACTGTTCACACCAACCAATTAAAGGCTCCCATTACCTTTGTCAAGAAAGCTCCTCTTGTACCTTGTTGGAAGGTTCTCACCCTCCATCCTAACAAGCATTAACTACCATGTAATCAACATATAAACATAGGGAGATTACATACCTTGGTCTTGACAAACAAGTATTATCTCACTAAAGTATGCCCAACTCCAATCATTGCCGGTGGGTAAATTAAGTTGTCTTAGAGTAGCCTTTATCCTTCGCACCTCCATGACCAATACAACCCTATCCAACAACATGCTTTGAGCAACCCATGCTATCCCTCATCTACCAAGGATCATGGATTTTCTAAGCATTGCTCTAATCAGAAAATGAGCACTATCACACCTGGATTTATGCATCCTATCAAGGCACTACAAAGTGTAGGACCACGAATAACTCAACTTGTATAATATTAGTTAACTCCGTTTTGCAGCATCATCTCCCTTAGACTTGTCATCCTCCTCCTTTGATCAGCATTTTTCTTTCAACAATCTCTTGCTAGATATCCAAGCATATCACAGTAATAGCGTTTCTTTCTGGCATCCCAAAGGCAAATGCCTAAGCGTTTGTTGTGCCCTTCTCTATCTACGGGGGATTGTGCAAGGACCTTAAATGAATGCTACCATGGAAGGTTAACATGAGAGGAGTTTTAAAGGTTGTCCTAATCTAAAGGTGAGGTTGTCCTTAAATGAATGCTATCATGGGAGGATAACGTGAGAGGGGATTTAAAGGTTGTCCTATTCTAAGGGTGAGGTTGTCTTATCACCTTTGGCATGCCTAATGAAATTTTCACCTTAATGGCCAAAGTGACAGTGCAAAGAAAGCTATCATTAGTATGCTGCCAATCTATCGATATTCCAGATTAAAGGACCCCCAGATAGATCCTTTTCACCTCATAATACATATGGCACACCATTAAATGTAAATTTATAAATGTGTTTCAATCCATCAACGATTGGATTCTTCTTAGAATGCCATGCCATACCAAGAGCTATATCTGCATGAGCTAGCCTTGTTATTTCAAAATTCAGCTTCTCCACATAGTCCTAGATACAAAGTTTTAACAGTGTGATCCTTTTGTGCCATACTTCTGTTGGACTCCATCTACAAAATTAACCATATAGGCATAATTAGATAGATAAATTTTCAACTTCAATCTTTCAACCAGCTCAGACTTAATAACACTGTGTGTGGATGCCGAGAACATCGTTCTCCCTTGTTGGAACGTGGGAACATCGTTCCAAACAATGCCATGTTCTTGGAACATCCCCAAAAAAAAAACAATTGCTCTCAAAAAAGTTCTCATATATTAGGGATATTGAAAATTGTCTTATATTTTAGGGAAGCATTTATTTACTACATGCCAAAAGCATAGATTATGTGTTTTTTGAATTTCTAGAGCTGAGATGGGAAGTTCAAAGCTCTAAAAAGTTAGTTTTTTCATGTTCTAATATAGTTATGATGTGGCATTTTGTTCACGTTCCCCCTTCCCAGAACTTTACCATTTTGAGATCCGACATTCCCTGGTAACTATGTTGGATGTAGAGTCAAGCAACACAACTACACTATTATCGGCTTCTTGTCCTTTATCTTTACTAATTCTATCCACAATGGCCTATTGAACCATCTATCATCTCAAAACTCAACACTGAAGACCTTACATTTAAAATAAGCACAATTGTCCACTGATCCATCTAAAGTCATATTACATTCCAACTGTTACATAACACGCATGCCTGAATAGAGGGGTTACACTTGACTTTCCTTTTCTTCATGAATAGCAAGCATGCTCTCTCTTTAGTATAACAACATGGTTGGTCTCATACATTTCCCCTCACAGACATTAGGATGCCCGAGCCTTCTAGGTCTTGTATGATCCCTTGGGTCTCTCACAGATATCTATACATTCCTTACAAGGGTGTGCTGTTTGCAATATTTGTAAGCTATAGAATTGTATTTTTTAAAGTATGCACATGTACTGATCCGTATATGTTCATGTACTAAGGTTATAGAACAGAACTCAACAAACGTTTAAATTCGTTCCCAAGCTTTGTATCGTTATTGGAAACAATGCTTGTGGTTATACAATCACAAAGCTTCATCTATATACTAGAGACCCTTTTCTTTCGTGCTGTGAGCTGCTAATCTAAGTCTTTCAATCAAACCAGATCCTCTCGGGCAATCCAATCTGCTTGAAATTTTGTGATACTGACTAGTTGTTCAGGCTGCAGATCTGCACTTTGTCCTCCTGTATCAGCCAAAGCTACCTCCACTTCTTTTAGGAGAAAAATACTACCTTTACATATCTTAGTGTCTACTTGTTGAAAATCAGATTATGTTCCACATGCATGATCGACCTATCAACATGGCATGTTTGTGCAACCTGGAGCCCTGTATCAGACTGACTCTCCATATCTGATCCTCCTGTGTCAAAGTTCAGGATATTTTTGGATTTGTGTTCCTTTTATGTGACTTCAGGGTACTTCTGACAGGAAACTACCTGCTCTCTCAACTGTACACGCCGCAAATGATCAATTGAATACAGTGCTCCATTGCTGCACCCATATCTACCTTTCCACCACCCCTTCCCCCTATCCGGTACAGCTAGGAAGCCAAGAAAATAGTGAAAATGGCCTTTTTCTAGACGTACTGCTCCCCTGCTCTATACAGTTGTTTGTGGCTGGCATGCTTTTATACATGACTCAGATGCAACCATGTCACTCGCTTCAAACAACCAGCTTCCACCTTACTGAGGCAGAAGCAAAGCTGCTCAAAGGAGCTGCAAGAAGACCTTGGATAGGCTGTCCTTTATTGCAAGCAGCATCTTTTCTATTTGCTACCTTTGTATTAACTGCTTAGTCATAACCGAATGGAGCTTCTCCTATTTCATGATCTCATCTGGTCAATTAAATGCTAAGTAAATTCAACAATACTTACACAATTCAAAAAGTTACAGAAAAGGCTCCAGTACTTACATTCATTGTGAACTTCATTGACTTATAATCTTCCCAGCTAAGTCTCTCGTCTTTCCCCTTTCTTTTTCTAATGACTATATGCTCCTCCTGCAGGAATTCAGGAGGGGGAAATGTATGATGCTGGGAAGCAATCTAAAATAGCTGGAAATTTTGATGGAAACAAAACAAACAACTACAAATAGCACAATTATTTACTTCTTTTCAGTATTCATGATGAGAATAAATTAATTTACCCTGACTTGATTCAAAGCTTGAGGAGACTCAGAAAGAAACTTCATCATCAGTGTCAAAGCCATTCCTGTGGTCTCCTCCCCATGGAAAAGAAGACCAACAATATTATCCAACAGGGCCTTGGATTCAGCAGAGAATATGCCCTTGTCTTCCTCCTTCAATAGGGCTTCCATAAGGTCATTGGCTGTAGATTCACGAGCACTTCTCCTTTTTGCAATTTTATCCTCCAAAAAATTTATCAGGCTAGCACGGCCCTAAGGATAAAATGGCCAAGGTGATGAAAGTTGCCATGAAACAGTAGAGACATGGACACTTGTCAAAAGAGTCTTAACATGTTTAGACAAGCACTGCTCTCAAAAATGATTCATACACCTACAAATTGCAAAATAACTGTAACTGCTGTGATAATCTAAAGAAGATGTCCAACAGATCAAAACAATAATGACAAAACAGCACACCTGCGTGTGCTTACTGTAGCCAGAACCTGGCACATTGAAAGGAAAGGCCAACATGGCCTTCACATGATTAAAATTATTATGTAGTTGCTGCACCTCTGGATCGTCTGAATCTTGGCTTATAAGCAGGTCCAAAAGCAGGCAAAGTATCATCTGAGAGCATGCACCACAAGCAAACGTAGTAAGGTTAATCATGTGATTCTTTTCACAACAGAGTTTCCACATGCTAAATCCACTTCCACTCCTAAATTCTTCATGAATTCAGGCATTCCCAATCTAGACCAAAAAAATTGAATGAGAATAGAACTCATAACAGTAGAAGAATCAAGTAACGGACCATCAGTGTCCATTTTCAGGTGAGATTCCTAAGAGAATACAGTTTGCAACCTTGATATCAAGACTTTCATGACCCTAATAAGATATCTTATGCAGTTGTGTCACGTTCATCAGTAATTTTCAAGGAAGTTGGCATTAGGGGAGAATGGGGTCTCAAAAGGGCCTCATAATGAATGGATTAAGTTAATTGGAAGTGAACCAACTAGGGTAACCCATGAGCTAAGGGCCCCATAGCATTGACTCAATTGACATGGGTACCTTTATTTTCAAATTGGGCAACCTTTGCCTTTATATGGAGGTGGATGGTGGGATGGATCAAAGGCCTAGGATGCCTTTGGTGGATGGTGGATGCACTTTGGTGGGCTCTGAATGGCAACGTTTGATTTTGGAGTTGCCTCATTAAGAGGGAGAAGGAGCCTTTTAACGTGGACTCTTGATTGAAATCAAGATCGATGGTTGAGATGGAGGTGCATAATGGAGGGCTAGGCTGAAGGCCCTTTTTGGAGGGTGGAGATCAACCTTCTTAGATGGAGGGCTATGATGGAAGCGCATAATGGACAGCCCGGATTGCAACGCCTAATGCTACAATCTCCTCCCTACCTCTATGGCCCAGATTAAAGTGCCTTCTACACTAATCTCCACCCTTGGATCTACAATCAAATCTATGGCCTAGATTGAAGTGCATTTTCCTCTCTTCTACTCCATTAGATCTTTGTTTTGATCAAGGGTGGATATTTGATCTCGTCCGTTCTTTGATGGTATCCCTAAGATCTAACCCTTGATCTAATGGTTGGGTGTACTCTATCTCAAATTTGAATATATCCTTCGATTGGTGATGAGATCAAGGGCTAGGAGTGAAGATCATGTGTCTAACTATGGGTTAGAGGTCTCCCCACGCTTAAATGCTTTTGTCAACTTAACATATCATTGCCCCACACCATAGAGCACTCTCATGGGTACACTGTGTCTAATTGCTCTCTAATCCCTTGAAATTAGAAAACACTAATTCGAGGCCCTTTTGAGACCCCATTCTCCCCTAATGACAAGAGTAAATGTAGAAGACCTATCTCTTCTCAACTCTCCTCTGGAAATCCAAGCATTCAAAACTCCCACATAGGCATACAAACCTCGAGTAACCCCTAGTCCATGCAAAAAACCTCAGCACGTGGTCTCACAATCCCTAGTCTTATAACTACACTGCAGCCGCATAGACTCTGGCCTGTAATGTAAACCACCCATTGGACTTCACGCTATAATATGTGGTCCCAAGGTGAGGTCACCCAAAAATCATGACATCCATGACTCCAAAGTTAATTCACCACTCAAAAACTGTCGACTGCATTGGTTTCCAGATAAACCCAAAAGACGTGTCCATTGTAGAGTATGCTATCATAAGGAGCCCTATACGTGTCAACAGCTGTCATAACGTCTCGCAAAAGAGCATCGAAGTAAAGATACTACTCACATAAGACGCTTCCTGCTGAACATGCACGATCTGATCAGGCCACGTAGGCAACCGCTTCATTATAAGAGTCTGAATCACGTCAAAAAAGCGCCCCTTTATTTCATCAGGACGTACAGTTTGCACAGCTGCCTTGTGGAGTTTAACGTGCAGATTTCCGTGTGTTTCAACTATGTTCTGCTTCCCCAGTATTTCCCTATATGCGTTGATCGGCTGACAACTCTGAAAAAGCTGACCTTCGTTCTGTAAGATGAAATCATTCACTTCCGGATTCGTTGATACAACAATTGGGTCCCCAAACAAATGGGACTTAAATATGTCTCCATACCTTCACATTCAAAGGAAAGAACCATTGAATGGATATATCCCCAATATCGAAAAAAAAGTAAGCATTAAGGCCAATCCAAAGATACAACATACACAAGTGAGAGGGGACCGAAGAAACACACAGCTGCGAACGTTTCTCGAAGAATGGGTGCGAAGTGAAGGTCGGTTTCGAGGCAAGAAACTCCAGAGTTTCGCCCAAGAAAGGCCACCCTATGGAACCGGGAGGCAGGCCTTTCCTTCTAGTCTCTCGCCAATGCGGCAGCACAAGCCAAGAGAGGAAGATGACGACGAGGCTAGACAGCAAAACCAAGTACATCCTTGCTAGAGAGGTGCAAGAAAAAGCCAGTACAACTACTAAGCTGCGACGCTATGCAGGCAGCAAATGGAACGGCAACTGCGAGAGAAGAATGAATGCGCAGCTACCGAGCAACCTTTGTACGTGACCGCAAACAACGACTAAAAGGTGGCCAGTCTATCGCCGACACAGTCCTTAGCAGACGTAGCTAGTTTAGAGGCTCCATTAATGCTCTATAAGGTGATTGGCTAGTCGGAAGTCGACTAGGCTAGCAGTGGCCAAAAGAGCTCGACTAGTTACGTCGAGTCCATTACTGAAGACTCCAGACTAGCTACGTCGACTTGTGCATTACTGAATACTGAAGACTCCACACTAGCCACGTCTGCGCTGGACTCTCCAGTAAGAACGCATTCCCATTCTAGCGCTGAGGGAGCACGTCGCACATTTTTATAACCTCTTCACAACGTCCTTCGCTAAGGTCTCTTCACAAAAGTCACGTGTATGGTCGACTCACTATTTTCAGTCACGTGTTTTATGCCACTTTTTGGTCGTATTTTTTGCCCTTTGTTATTGGGCTTTCATGGCTTACGGCATTATATTTATTAGCAAGCGGTTTTATCTCGGTTTTATTATGTATGGCAAATATTCATGAAAAATCTCTTGGCTCAATCTCACCTAATCTAAACATCAGATTTGCACCTTCAACCTCCCCTCCATTTTTTGTGAAGGAAGCGCAACTAGCAAGGCAAAGGGAGGAAAGGGTGGGCGGCTGAAAATTATGAGGTAGAAGGGGCTAAGCGGAGCGAAGAGGGGAGAGATACACAGGGCTGAAAATTACGAGGCAGAGGGGGTTGAGCGAAGCGAAGAGAGGAGAGACACATAGGCGAAGAGGGCCTAAAAATAGAGGCATAGCGATTGCCTTGGCAAAGGGAGCAAAGGGGGGTGGAGGCAGAGGGAAGGGGGAAACGCAGTGGGCTTATGCAGCGCGATAATCACGTAGTGGGCTGAAAGCAGTGGGCTGAAAGGGGATGGCGAGGAGGCATGAAGCAGGAGAGATGCAATGTCACGCGAGCATGGAGAGGAAAGCAGTGGGCTACATTGCGGGAGCTTCTGAGATACAAAGAATTTTTAAGGAGACTTTGACCTCCATCTAGAAACTTCATTAATTTTTGGATTATCTTGGGTTAATGAGCCTTCCTTTTCACCCCTCTTACTTTCTCCAGAACTAATTAATGGATTTTTTTCTCTCATAGCCCGCCTATTTGCCATCTTTTTTTGGTAGATCCTCTGATCCTGAGAGTGCCGAGGAAGATGAGCGAGCTCATGCTTCATGTTTTACTTCATGTTGATTATAGACTCATCCACCGTTTTGGCAAAGTCTCCACATCAAAACGACTATTGAATTATTTAGAGAGGTCACTATCATAGTGGCTTATGTTTTTGACTTTATTTCTGGCCGTTTCTGTACTTTTTAGGCGCATTTTGATGCGACATGCTTTCATGTAAAATTTATCTACACTCTGTAAAGGAATATCCTACCCTTGACCTTCATGTAAGGCAAGCAGTGAGAACTTCCTTCCATATTGACTTTATCATCAGCCAAGAGGAATTCCCTGAATAATGCCAGTCAGAGGAGGTGTTGCCATCCTCATGAACTTTACAAAGTCATCTTCATTAATCAACACACCACTCTCCTTATGTAGTGTGTTGTCTCATCAAATCCAAACACTTAACTAAGCTTGTTTGATGTAGGCTTCTTTCCTTTTATATCACCTGAGTACAATACTCCTCTCGTTTCATATTGAGAAGAATCACCTAGCATGAGATCCCAATGGATTCACCATCCTCGTCATGTTGTCTGTAGAGTAAAAACCAAGGAGATATGTGAGATAAGCATTAATCGGGAGGATGGAGCAATAAATGTAGCAACCATCATAATGTAGATGTAGAAAAGTAATAGGTGAGCATGGACATGTACCTAGAGGTTACAAAACAATGAAGGAGGTTGCAAAAAGCAATGGAGAAGATGAACTTAGACATGTACTGTCGAGGAGCTGTCGAGAAGGGTTGGACGGTGCGAGGAATGTAGGAGATACATTAGTAGTGGTTTGGCTCCCATTGGATGTTCTTGGAGATTAGCTAGAGATTCATGGGAGCCCAATTATCTTAGAACACATTCCTACGTACTTCAATCGATGGTCCCTATTTTCCCTCTTACCCTTACTATGGTTGTCTCCATAGTTTCCCACTTGACAATAGGAGGTCATGTTAATAAGTGTGAACATAGTGGCTCCACTTTTGTAGCTTTGTCTCAATGATTGAGAAGGAGAAGCTTCTCGTGTTGCTCGCAAACAAATTGCTTCATCTAATATGATTTTGATATTTTGTAGACTTTGGGCCTGATCCACTGTAGGGTAGGTGCACGCACCCAAGTGGTGGTGTGGGCACCTATCCAATTCCCACGTGTGATACTTCAGTGGCAAACTAGATCCCTAAAATCCCTGGTCCATCAAATTGAGCACCTGGGTGCTAAATATGGATTCTGTGCCAGGTGTCCATTGAGTGTCCATTGCTCTACTCTTTTGTGAATGCTAGCATGGTGGCAATTGATGACCAGCCCAGTGACCTACTGTTTTCTAGGAAGTTGAATTAGTTTAGTTTATGAGTAGCTAAATTAGTTTAGTCTATGTTATGGGATCTCTACTCCATCATTATTGTAAGTCTCCATGTCATGCATATTGAATGTTAACATGGTGGCAATTGGATCAGCCCGATGGCATTGTGTTTCCAAGTAGTTAAATTAGTTTAGTTTAAATGAGTAGTTAGATTAGTAAAGTTTAATTTCTAGGCTCTCTACTCCATCATTATTATAAGTCTCCATGTCCCACCTATTGAATGCTAGCACTTGGCAATTGATCGAAATAATTGATGGCCAGTTCGATAGTTGAAATTGATGTGTTATCAAGTAGTTAAATTAGATTAGTTTACTAGTAGCTAAATTAGTTTAATAGTTTAGTTTCTAAGCGATTTAGCTTGGACTATGATCATTCAAAACTAGCCCGGTGGTTTTAATAGCAATATATAATTCAGTTGGCTGCTGTGATTGTCCTAAACTCAATTTTATCAGTCTAATTATAGAAATTAAAAATAGAAATATATTTTGCAACCAAAACAATTGATGACCACCCCAGTGGTTGAAAATGTTGTGTTCAAGAACCAAGAATTGGCTACTTGTGATACTAGTGTCGATGTAATTTGATCTGAGGCTTTGATAATGCTCCATGTTTTCGCTTGTCTTGGCCTGCAAATCACATTTGCATTGGCTTGCTCCAATTTATCTTAGCTAGCTCTAAAATTCAAGTCCAATGGTGCTTCAGGCTACAAAGCTTGCAATCGAGGAAGAACATTGCTATAGAATTATTTGGCAATTGCCATGGAATCTAAATGCTATAAAATGAGGGAAGCACAACAATAGGGCTTCCCATTTTAGCTGCATCATCTCATTCAAGCTTTCATCCTTGGCCACCCTCATAGACACTCTGCTCCAACTCCAATCACATTCTCAGCCAAAAGTGCTATGTGCTCCTGTCTTTCTTCTGCAAGGAAGCATTTTCATGCTCCTCATGTGGCAGTTGAGCTCAAAGAGCAAGATGTGTGATTAAATTTTTGAAGGTCATATCCATGAAAGCTTCCAAAGAGAGGTTTGTGAGTAGTAGTGCTCCCTTACTAAGGTTAATTTAATTTATTCGAATCTAATTTTTTAAATTACTTTCACTTAGTAACTCAAATCTATTTTCGCACATCTCTCATTATTCCATTTCAATGTTACCAACAAGAAGTAGAAGTGCTTCCTAAGTTACAAGCGCATGTGACAAAATGTGTTTTTGGCAGGTTGCGGTGGAGCAAGCAATCAATCAAAGGGTGCAAGCTACATGGTGCATGAGGGCTATGTCTAGGGATTATGAACTACCTTCTCCTTGTAGCTTGTTGGATAGACATTATTCAAATCTTTTCAAATATGTGGATGTTCAAGGAACTTGAGCATGGATGGATAGAACATTGAGGCAATCAAAGGTAGAGGGAAGAATCTGAAGGGAGAACTAAATAATTGATTTTCTAATGCCACCTTATGTGATTTAACTCACTTACAATGGCATTATTCTACTCGAAAATGCAAAATTATGGCTTTGGTGTGACACCCATTGGGGTTTTCGATTGCATGTTTTATGGATTTTTGAAAAAAGTGTATACAAGCTTGTTAGCTTAAAGACCTCCCAACACATAACGAGGATCCGAGTGGCCTACAAACTACACATTCATCTACGAGACATGGGCATCTATATCCATGGAGCAATGCTCCAAAATGACCAGATCTCAAGTCATTCAAAACTTGTCGGGCCAGGTCAAAGTCTACGTGTGTTTTACAACAACACACATTCTTGTCTTTGAGTTTCCTAGTGAGCCAGGGCTTTCAATGTTCAAAGCTCGTTTGCCCAATCTGAAGGTCAAGGTTCTCAATCATAAACATCAGATACAACTCCATCTACTCACCCAACATGCTGGAAATAAAATTTTGGGAAAACAAACACTATGTTTTTTGCACTAGCATGAGGAAAAAATATATAGGTATGTGCAAAAAAAGGTCTAATCAAGCTAATTAAGTAGTCAAGCTACTAGAAAACAAAACAATTTCACTATTATAAAACAAAACAATGTCAACCCATCGGGCTATGTTAGGACAATCACATAAGTCCAAGCCAACCTCGTTTGGAAATTGACAGGTATATGACATGAACCAGCCCAAAAATTAAACTGAAATAATCTAGCTACTAGGAAACACAGCCATGTCAACCAACAATCGGGCAGGTCATCAATTATTTTTGTTTGTGAAATATATTTCTATTTCAACCACACTGGTTTACGACAATCACATAACTTCAAGCTTGGTGATATATTGCATGATATTCCAACCATTGGGATGGTTTAGGATGCTCACATTAAGTCTAGTTCAAGGGAAAGGCATTGTCCCTATGAACAATTTCACTGGTACCAAAAAAATTGGTGAAAGATGTACTCTATGTGCCGAAACTCAGCAACAATCTCTTATCAGTAGGTCAAATGATGGAACACAACTACCGAGTCATCTTCGATGGAGATTAATGCATGATCAAAGACAAATCTAGAGGATATCAGCTAGTAGGAAAGATGATGATTCTGGGGAATTGAAGAAGGACTGAACATTACATTCCATCACACCCCTTTCATGGGAATGCCCTTCCTCTGCATCAAACCAAGAGCTTGTCAGTGTTTCTCAAAAAGCTCTTTACGGAGTGGTTTGGTAAAGATATCTACAACATTCTCTTTGCTATCACAATGGTGCAGTGTGATGTCACCAAGTAACACTCTTTTTCTGATGAAGTACTCTCTGACATCAATCTACTTTGTCCTAGAGTGATATACTAGATTCTTGGCCAATGCTTGAGCCGATTGATTATCATAGTATATTGTTGTAGGCTTTGATTCATCAAAGTAATCTGTTTCTGATAATAGCCTTCTGAGCCTCACATGCACTTGTAGTGAGTGCTCTATATTTCGCTTCAATTGAAGAAAAAGAAACAGTTGGCTGTTTATTTTACAACCATGATATAGCACCTTGACTAAGGAAAAATGAATATCCCTGTGTGGATCTCCTGGTCTCGTGATCTCCGACATAGTCACTATCACAATATCCATGTAACCTTGGATGACTTCTCTGTATTCTATCCCAAACTGTCTTGTACCTCTGATGTATCTCAAGACTCTTTTGGCTGCATTCCAGTGAGACTGTTTTGGATTTGCCATAAACTGTGCAAGAGAACTTCCTACATAACACATGTCTGGCTGTGTGATAGTCAGATATTGTTGGCTCTTTCCTACTGCTTTCGTAGGAAGAGCTGGGTATTCTATGTTGCAAGGTTCCAAGGCTTTTTGTCACCTACAGATATATTGGGATTGTCGGTTGTAGTATATGTGTAGCTTAGGACCTCGAGTCGTGTTCCGGTGAGAGACGTAGGCTTAAGTGTGGTAAGCAAACAAAGTGCAAGCATGTGTAAAAGGCACGTATACCATCTTTGTTGAGGTAATGAAGGCTTTCTCCTTCATTGGTGGGGGTTGTAGGGTTTAGGGAGAGTTTAAGGGTTCAGAAGGAGGTTCCAGGGTTTAGAAAGAGTTCCAGGGTTTAGGAGGAGTTCCAGGGTTCAGAAGGAGGTTCCAGGGTTCAAAAAGAGTTCCAGGGTTCAGAAAGAGTTCCAGGGTTCAGAAGGAGGTTCCAAGGTTTAGAAGGAGTCCAGGGTTAGAAGGAGGATCCAAGGTTCAGAGTAGAGTACATGGTGGAGAACTCGTCTCCCTCGTAGATCATGGAGTTTAAGGGTTTAGGAAAGCATAAGAGTGGGAGAGGAAGAAGGTGTAAGAGCATGGGTGAAAGAAGAGAGAGGAGGAAGGAGGAGGAGGGAAGAGGAGGAGGGAGGGGGAGGAGAGAGGAGGAGGAGGAGGAGGGAGGAGGAGGAGGAAGGAGGAGAGGGAGAGCGTGGGTTGCAGGGTTGGAGGAGAGGGGAGAAGGGTTGCAAGGTTAGGACATGCTTTTGGACATGCAGTGCAAGGAAGCATGGACACTTGAGACAAATGCTTGGAATACCAAAGTAGACTCAACACAATGCCCCAAAGAGTGTGGGATTCATTCCATTATGGGGTATTTATACAAGTTGGAGAGCTTCTCTCTCTGCATGTAACACAAAGTCGTATCACAAAGTTGTTACACAAAGTTGTATCACAAAGTTGTAACACATTCTCTCTCTACATGTAGAAGTTGTAACACAAAGTTACACAAAGTTGTAACACAAAGTTGTGTCACAAAGTTGTAACAGAAAGTTGTGTCACAAAGTCGTAACACAAAGTTGTGTCTAGAAGTTGTAACACAAAGTTGTAACACCTTCTCTTTCTTCATAAGTTCATGTTGGCACATAGTCAACATACTCTCGGATCCATTTTATTACCCGTCCTTGAGTTATGGCTTATTGCGATCACGTACCTGGGTTGCCATGTTTTTAGTCCAGTGGCTGTGGAACTTGTGTCGTGCCAGTCGATCCTGTTGTAGAGCCTTAGAACCATACAATTTTTGCGCAGTTTCCAGGTAGCCTGTCCAGGTAGCCTGTATCTACCATTTGCTCGAACAGAGATATGTGGCGTGCCTCCAAGAAGATCACTCTTTGATAGAGTCGGCTTGTAATAATCTGAGCATCAATCCGTTCATTGGGATTAAAGCTGAGTGGAGGCAAATGGGAATCAAGGTAACATGGGACCTCCAGAATTAATTCTAATGTTTTACAGAATATGGCACTTTGGCAAAGGAAGCGATCAATGTTGCCGCGCATTATTTGTTTATGCTGCTGAAGTGCTCGGATCATGGTGCCTTGGATATTCCATTCTACACCAGAGTAGGGTTCGATCATAGGCTAATTAATGACTCGATCTTCAGCCAAAGTGTGTATGTTGGCTTCCCATTTTTTATGCCATGGAACTGCATAGAACTTGGGATGGGTTCTGAGACATGGAGGTGCCCGTAAGTACTCCTTTAAGAAGATTACATCAAAGAGCTTGGGACGGCGCCAATCAAGTTGTGGATCCAATTTGCTAATCCAACCTTCACTGATTTGATGCTGACGAAGGTTGGTAGGAAAGTTACCCAGGGTCCATCCACCGCGAGTTTTCATATCAGGATATTTGCTCCAAAATTCCTTGATGGGGTTATTGGGAAGTGGTATCTCATCAAAATCATACCCATCATTGGAACTTGGCATGGGTGTATGAATTGGATTATCCGGATCCTGATATTCAAAATCAAATACTGCATCATTTTCTGCTGATGGCAGCACCAGAAGTGTCGGAGGTGATGATGGGGCCGGGAGAGAATCAGGGGACATGGGGGAGAAATATGGCTGAGTGATAGTGGCGGAAGGGGGAGCAGAGGGGAGGGGGGGAAGAAATGGGCAAATGGTTTGAGCAGCTTGGTAATCCTCAAGGGTAGGATTAGCAAGGGAGGGGAAAAAGCTACGTGTGAGGGGCTCGTAAGTTTGTGACTGTTGGGTAAGTTGAAAATGGTGAGAGGCATGAGCAAAGAGATGATGGAGGGAATAGATGTTAGGATGGAGCTCGGGGAAGGTTAAGAGGGTGGTAGCAGCAAGGGGAAGTGAGGTTATGATGTTGGCAGAAAGAGTGGTTAGATATGGGAAGTTGGATGTGAGATAGGCCTTGTCATCTTCCGACACTTCTTTTTGCTGGTGCGATGGGATGATCAGCTGCATGGGTTGGATGTCGGTTATGTCGTGCCGTGCAAATAATAGGGATGGCCTTTGTAGCAATGGCAACAAACCTGCAATAACCCTGAGGGGAGGACTACCCATGAGGCAGACATATGCAATGAAAGCATCCGTCCTGAGTGTTATAAACCTGGCATGTGTAGACAGGCAGAAGATATTCTTCTCATCTTCAGACAAGTCTTGGCAAATTATGCGCAGGGTTTTAATCCCAATTGATTGTTTCCAGTTGATTTTTGGATGAGCAGATATGATCCTGATTTGGAGTTGCTTCCATTGGATAAGCACGCGTGCGTTGAGGTGATCTTCCACTTATAGAGCAGCCACAAGCTCTTCGTACACCACGGTTGTGCATTGTAGTGGGGTGTCATTGGTGTTGTCTTCCAATGCCTCATTGTTGTGCACTAGCAATTGGAGTTCAAGCTTGGAGATGGCTATTTTTTGGGAGTGCATCTCATTCATTTTTTCTTTGTACTGATGGTAGATGGTTGTGTATGCCTCCTTAAGCTTTTTCATTTGCAAGGTGACCTTTGCCTGTTGAGGAATGTCTTCAGTGGTATTGGACCATTGGTCCAAGACCTGGGCTTGTGAAGTGCTGGCCTCTTCAACAGTAGCAAGTTGGTCTTTTAAGAGTCGGCATTCCCTTGTAAGCTCATCAATGCTAAAGGCGCGTACTGCCAAAGATTGTTTCATGTCTTCAAGCTTGTCTTTGCAATCCTGGAGCTCTTCTTCTTTGTGAATGAGAGTGAGTCGAGCTTGTGCCACTACCTCTATTTGTTGTGCATGTGCAGATGCCAAGGAGGTATAGGAGGTCTGTAGGATTGCCATTGCTTCTACTGCCGCAGTCAGCTATGTTTGACTTTGGTGGAGGCTGGAGGTCACATCCCTTACGGCCTTCTCTTGAGCTTGGAGAGCCTGGTTCATGCGCAGTTCTTCTACCTCCTTCTCATCTATCTGTGCCTGAAGGGCCTTGACCTCTATGGCGATTGCCTGGAATTGGTCTTCGATTTCTGATGCCGTCTGCCTTTCCAATTCTCTTGCATATGCTTCCTTAGCCAAGCTAGTGAAGAGTTCTGACATTTGGATCATTTGGCTAGCTTGATGTTGGAGAATGACAGATGGTGATGAGGTCTAGCGATATTGCTGATACAAGTGGTGCCCATGTAGCCATCCCGAGGATTCTGTAGTACTTGGGGGAGGTTGTTCCAATGGCATTTCAGTCCCTTGTGTACAATAGTCATACTGCTAATCTGGCACTAGCTCTCCTTGGGGCTCATCGACTGGCATGGCGTTGATGGGCGGTTCGAGTGCTGATGTGGTCTCAAGCTCTGGTGCTGATCATTCCTCAGGTTCGGGTGCCAACCTTGTCTCGAGCTCGGGTTGTGGTGCTGTTGGTGGAGACTTAGTGGTTGCAGTTGTGCACCGAGCTGTAGCATTTCCTGGGGCAATTCTGCAATCCTGCTTTCCAGAATAGGTACTTCTGTTAAGGCATCTGTACTTATCAATGTGATAGCTGGAGCAGTTGATGTCGGCTCCCATACTGGTGAGAAGGGTATGTCCAACTCCTCAATTGGCTTTGGAGACTGGCAGAGTCATTTCTCTTTCTTGTAGTTCTTTTTTGATGATTATAGCCAATAAGTGCCGAATTTTACATTTCTGGCCTGAAGAACCATCGAGTTTTTTGGTAAAGAAAATGACGAAGTGTTGGACCCAGTCTTGTTTTAGCTTCCTACTCAGCAAAACAAATGTGCGGAGTGGAAGGGAGCGTTCCTTGCCGTTCTTTATTCCCAGGATGGTGGATAGAAATTGTGCTGCTTCCTTGAGGCGAGGGTCAAGGATTGTGCGAAGCAATATGCCATCTCTATGGATCAGGGTACCCTTGGTGAGGAGAGACTGTACTTCGATAAACTTTGCATCAGCAGACCGTTTAGGGTATTGGCCACCTTGTTTTGGCAGTGAGAAAGCCCTTTGAATGACCGTCCTGTCGAGGATAATGTTCAGTGGGCTCTGCTGTACAGTGATTGTACCGTACTTGCCATCCGTTGCATTGCTGGAGTAGTAAGAGTGGAGAAAGTCCTTGATGTAGGTGGTCATGATAGGACTGTCCTCCAAGGATTTGAGGCTCTCATGCAAATTGCCTAGACCCCGTTGCTCTAAGTAAGATGTTGCTTTTTGCGAAAGAGCATAAGTCGATGTGGGTGGCCAAACAAGTTCCAATGATTGGGCCTTGTTAACGGTTGTGTAGGCCGCTGTGACTGGGGTGGCATTTGTGCTGCTTGGTCATGCACTGAATCTTCTTCGGAGCTATCGCTTTGGACCACGAATGCCTGTGGTCTCCGTGGTTGAGAGGATGTAGATGGTTGCGAACTTTGGAGGGGGTCTCGTGGTTGAGGCGGTGGGCTCTTTCTGCACATCCTCTTTAGTGGCGACATCTTTTCTGAACCTGCATCCATGTACATGTAGTGTACCATTGATCATTGATTGGCATGCCTGTATGACCTTTCTGTGTGTGTGTGGGAGAGAGATCCTTTTTTTTTTTTTTTGGTTATACATCCTTTGAGAGTGTGGAATGAAAGTGTGTGGTACAATTATTCATGCAATCATCTATGTTTCTAAGCGAAAGCGTGTGAGTGCACGTGCCTAGTAGCTAAGTAGGGACTAACTATATGCTTTTTTTGTTGGGATTTTCATAGGGCAGCTAGAACTCATCATCACTTCTGAGCTCTAGGTAAAATCGATTGATGCTACCTATATGTGCGAAGACGTACATATGCAAGTGAGTGCTCGTGATACAATCCAATCCTAACTAAGGAAGATTTGGTTTCCCAAATCTTCGTTTTTGTCGGGGATGGCTCGCGTGTTGATGTAGTAGCGCTTCAGTCGGCTCCCGTTTATTGTTGTGTTGAATTGGACTCCATCTAGTGTTTCAAGTAGCACAGCTCCGATGGGATTCATCTTTCGTACTCGGTAGGGTCCTTGACCTAGATACTTCAGTTTTCCCTTGTGTACTTTGGCATTGTATAACAGGACTAAGTCGCCTTCCTTGATGTCTTTAGCTTTCATATTCCTATCAAACCATGCCTTTCTTCGACGTTTTTCTATTGTCATGGAATGATAAGCGACGAGTCTTGTCTCTGTATGCTTTTCCAACTGACAGAGCCTTTATTTCAAGGACTCATGATCACCCATGTGTTCCTGTACTGCGATGCGTAGACTTGGTATTACAAATTCGAGTGGAACCACGGCTTCAAGGCTGTACACCAATTGAAAAGGTGTATTCCTTGTACTGACCTTGAATGTGGTTCTGTATGCCCATAAGGCTGCATTCAGTTTCTCTGCCCAATCAGAACGCTGTGGTTCTACTACCTTGGTGAGGATATTGCATATGATTTTGTTTGTGGATTCTGCTAGTCCATTCCCTTGGGGGTAGTAGGGTGTGCTTTTTCTATGGATGACCATGAAGCCAGACAAGAGTTCTTGGATTACCTCATTGACAAAATATGTGCCTCTATCCGACACAATTTCAATGGGGCATCTGAATCGGGTGATCACATGTTCGTATAAGAATCTTGCTGTGCTTTTGGCATTTGCCTTTTTGACTGCTTTAGCTTCAGCCCATTTTGTAAAGTAATCAGTGGCCACAATGATGTAGCGTGCCTGTGTTCCTTTTGCTACTGGATGTATGGGACCCACATAGTCAATCCCCCATTTTTCAAATGGTTGTTGTGCAACAATTGTTGTTAGGGGATTGAAGTCTTTGTGTTGTGGTTTAATAGTTCGTTGGCATACATCACAACCTTTTATATATTCATAGGCATCTGCCCACAGTGTTGGCCACCAGTAGCCTGCGAGGAGAACTTTTCTTGCTGTGGCTTCCCCTTGGAAGTGTCCTCCTGCAATGCCTTCATGGACTTCACTCAGGATTGGCAGGATCTCATGAGGCATTACACATCTTCTTAATAGCTAGTCCTTGCCCATTTTGTATAGTTGTCCTGCAATGAGTTGATATGGTGCAGCTTTTAGAATCAATTTTCTGGCATCTACTGCTTTCATGTCAGGGGGTGGTCGTCCTGCCATCAAGTACCCAATGATATCTCCACACCATTCTGGAACAACATCTATTTGAAATAGTGTGGCATCTGGAAAGTCGTCTTCTACTCCAGTGGCTTCTTCTCCTATCTTGACTCGAGACATGTGATCGGCAATGTAGTGTTGGGCACCTTTGCGGACCACGATTTTGAAGTTGAATTCTTGCAGCAAGAGGAGCCATCTGGTTATTCTTCCTGTGGTACACGGATGGTTCACAAGATAAAGCAATGCTTGATGGTTGGTGTAGAAGACAAAATCATTTGCGGGTAGATAGTGCCGAAATTTCTTTACACTATACACCATTGCTAGGGCTTCTCTTTCTGTGATTGTATAGTTGATCTCTGCATCATTGAGTTGTCGACTGGCGAAGTAGACGGGGTAGTCTTTCTTATGTTCACCAGGTTGACAAAGCACACTCCCAATTGCATACTTGGATCCATCAGTATGAACATGAAAATCAATATCCCAATTGGGAGATATAAGGATGGGTGCTGTGATTAGGCGCCATTTTAAAAGCTCAAAGGCTTGGTCGCACTCTTCGGTCCATAAGAACTCCACTAATAATTTGTAAAGTGGTCTAGCTATCAAATCCTTGTTGTGCAAGGCACGGCTTTGAATTATATACAATCTCACAAACACTCCAGGCCGTAAGTACCATGCAATTTAGTACTATCTAGGAGGAGGCAATTCCATGATGATTTTGATTTTGTCCATGTCAGTTGCAATCCCATGTTGAGAGACGATGTGTCCCAAAACAACTCCGTGGGTGACCATGAACTGGCATTTTGTTGGATTTAGGGAGATGCCATACTCCCTGCATTTGATTAGTACTTCTTCCAGACATTTGAAGTGGTCCTGTTTGGTTGAATGGATGCACAAATCATCCAAGAACACCTGTAAAAACTTATTCAAAAATGACTTGAAAGCTATGAACATGACTCGCTGGAATGTGGTTCGGGCATTACAAAGGCCAAATGGCATGACTCTATATGCAAAAATACCCCATTCTGTAGCAAATGCTATTTTTGATTGGTCTTGAGGAGCAATTTGCACTTGGTTATAGCCACTGCAGCCATCCAAGAAGCTATATATTTCGGATCCTGCCACCTTTTCCAACACTGTTTCTGTTAAGGGTAGGGGGTAGTGATCCCTAATTGTGGCGGCATTCACATTTTTCAAGTTTATGCATATTTTGAGCTGTTGCATTTAGGCACAATGACAATGGGTGAAACCCAATCAGTGTGCTCTATCTCGTAGATGAATCCAGCATCTAGGAGTTTTTCCAGCTCGTCATAAACCATGGTGCCATATTTAGGATTTGTGCGATAAGGTCCACATACCTTAGGGCGAGCACCTTCCCTTATAGGTATCATGTGCACTGCCACTTCTGGTGAAATTCCTTTCCTCTATTTGTATGACCATGCTAGGCAGTCACGGTATTCCATTAGGAGGTCTTTGAGTTTGATTTCATCTTCTTGACGGAGCTGTTTCCCAATGAAAGCCAATTTTTCTTCCTCCCCTTCAAGGGCGAGGTTTATTGTGCATGTTTTTGCCGGTCCCTCATAGATTGGAGTTTCTCCAATGCTATCGGTTGCTTGAACTTCAGATTCTTTGATTGGTCTTGGCATTGCTATTGGTGCACTGCCACTTGTATGATTCTTAAAGTATTTCGGCACTTCTCGAAGATCGGCCTCTGATGGGGTTGAACTAGCCTGACATGTGTCATGTGTACTGGGTGGCATAGTTGCATTTAGTAATTTATTAGGCTCTTCTTTTCTTTCTTTTTTTGAAGTCTCTTGATCAAGCTTCATCCGCACATGTGGCTTATATTTCCGAAACTTTTTACGTTGGGAACTGTGAGGTAACTTTTCCACTGGTAAGGTGTTTCCAAGTAAGGGTTCATGTGCTACACATACTCCTTCCAATCCCTCAGGGGACCATTCAAGAGGTGATTTTGAGGGAACTACCTTTGCAAGGTACAATTCGACAATCCTTGTTTGGACTCGTTCGAATTCATTGAAGTGCTCGGCCTTGGCTTTTCTGCGATGTCCTCCTGCAGCTTTCTTGCAGGATCTTCTGCTGTTATTCAACTGTGGAGGTTCAACTTTTGGGAGCTCAATTGCCATTAGGGCATGCAGAATGGCTAGGTCATTATCAAAGATTTGATTTTCAATTTCAGCATTTGCAGCCTCTGTTTCAAGGTCCCAAGGAAAATCTGAGTCATCATTGGTATGGGTACCTTCTTCAGGTTCATTATCCCATTCGAGGTCAGCCATAAAGAATGGCATCTCTAGATTTGGTTCTTCATGTGTCGGTGGAGGATTGACCTGTAGTGCGTTAACATCTATCTGTGAGAAGATGGGGTCTAATGAATGGTAGTTGTCGATGGTTGCCAATGTTTGTATCCAGTTATTGACATTGCTTTGTGAGTCACCTGCTATGGCATGCTGTTGCAAGGGAGCTGATTTGCTCGAGATTGTCATGGAAGATGTGTCATCCAATGCTCTAGGAACAATTGGTTTAATAGCTCCTGTCCCCACATTCACCCTGACTGCAGTGTCTCGATTCTGGATTGTCAATCTATCCGTTCCCCAGTCATGGAGGACTGATGCTTCCCGCTAGAATGTCCACCACGATGATTTCCTCTTCCACAAAAATTCCCTCTCGATTGCTGTCGGATTGACTGCCTTGGTCATACTGCTTCTTGCGGCAATCTCTTTCATAGTGTCCAAACTTGTGACAATAGTTGCACTCAATGTTTGACACGGTGGTGGATGCATTCCCTCGTCCTTGGAATCTTCCTCGATTGGAATGATTTCCTCTTTGATGATGCTGATGTTGCTGAGGATGATGCTGATGTTGATTTGACTTTGCTAGAATGATCTACCTTTGCCTCAGCCTCTGCTTCTATCTGAAGTTGTGAATGTCTGATCATTAGAAGGACCTTTGCGTGCATGAATGGCTTACGTCCTGAGTTCTTCACCAACAAGTAACACTGAATGAAGTCCTTCCAGTGTTGGTATTTGAGTGTTGGTATTTGCTGTTGAATGACAATACTCTAGACTAGATACTTGTATCCCTCTCCTAGTCCATTCAAGATGACTTGAACCATTTCTGTTGGATTCATGGTCTCTCCTATTGGCTGCGAGTTGTTGATTATTGTAGTCTTTGATATGGAGTACATAAGCATGACCGGTTTCACTCTTGTTGCAAAAACTCTGGTTGATTTGGTTTCTCAGTGTGAGAATTATGGAAGTGTTCTTGGACTCACAAAGAGCTGCGAACATATCTGATGCTTCTTTTGATGTCTTGATGGTGTTGAGCTACCGACCACATGTTAGAACCATGGCCCCACAACCCGAGAGTGGGCTACCCCAGGAAATGCTCCGTGTACCCTCAGTGCAGTCAGTCATGGGATGCCTTCCCGCACTTGCATGTAGCATAGTTGGCAGTGTGCCAACTCTATCTGAAGCCGTCCACAGCCATCAAGCCACACATGGGCCCCATCTGGTGTCCAAACCAGGACCTATCGGATAACCGAGCTACTCAAATGCCTTCTCCTCGTATGGGGGGGTTTACAAGTAGAGTTAGCTGGTTCCCGTGTAGTACGAGAGTGGAGCATTGATATCTAACACCCCCCCTCAATGTCCACCCGCAAGTGAACTTACTTTTTCGGCCCAATGCCAAGTCGATGAAGATGCCTCTCGAGCAAGTCTCTTCCAAGAGACTTCATGAAGATGTCCGCAGCATTCTCTGTAGTCGGACAGTACACCAAGTCGACCTCTCCATCCATGATGAGCTCGCGTACAAAGTAATATTGAATCTCAATGTGTTTTGTGCAAGCGTGGAACACATGGTTCTTTGCAATTGCCATGCAACTCTAATTGTCACATGATAACTGCATAGACTTGTTCTGCACTGCAGCCATGTCTCCTAAAATCCTCCTCAACCACACTGCCTCACAAGAAGCAAAACATGTTGATTTGTACTCAGCCTCGGTAGAAGAAAGAGCAACTGTAGGTTGCTTCTTGCTGACCCATGACACAGCTCCAGATCCAAGTGAGAAACAATAACCTGTCACTGATCTCCTATTGTCCACATCTCGTGCCCAATCCGAGTCACAAAATTTGGTCAAGGTATTGCCCTTGGTATAGGTGATGCCATAATCAAGTGTGCCTTTGATGTATTTCAGCACCTGCATCCCTACCCTCCAATGGTTCTCCCGGGGCTTATTGGAAAACTTGCATAGTACACCAGTCGCAAAGCTGATGTCCAGTCGCATGTTGCACAAGTAAATCAAACTGCCCACAAGCCTTCTGTACTTCACTTCGTCCACCAGTGGTGATGAATCCTCGTTTGAGAGCTTCACGTCAACCTCCATAGGGGTGCCAACTATCTTGCACTCAGCCATGCTAAATGTCTTCAGTATCTCTATAGCATACTTCAACTGTGAGATGAAGATCTGTTTTGGCTCTTGCCAAACTTCAATCCCCAAACAGAAATGCATCAGTCTGAGGTCTGTCATTTCAAACTCTCTTCCTAGCAACTGCTTTGTCTGCGAGATCTTTTCTTCATGGTTCCCTGTTATGACAAGGTCATCCACATAAAGGATCATGATCATACACCTGCCTCCTTCTCTGTAGATATACAAATTTGCATCAGATGGGCTCCTCTTGAACCTGTTTTGTAGAAAGTAGGCATCAATCCACTGGTACCATGCTCATAGGGCCTGTTTTAGCCCGTAAAGTGTCTTCTTTAGTTTACAGACTTTACCGTCTGAACCGGGGATCACAAAACCTGGTGGTTGTTCCACGTATACCTCCTCCTTGAGATCTCCATTCAAAAAGGTAGATTTTACATCCATCTAAAACATGAGCCCACTTTCCTATGCTGCTAAGGCCAAAACACTGTGAATTGTGGTTAGTCGAGCTGTGGGAGCAAAAGTATCCTGATAATCAAAACCATGTATCTGTGCGAATCCTTTTACCATGAGCCGAGCCTTGTACTTATCCAACGTGCCGTCAGACTTGTACTTGGTCTTGTACACCCACTTGGTGCCGATTACCTTGCGTTTTGGTGGCCGATCCACAAGGTCCCAACTGTTGTTCTTCATTATGGAGCCATACTCCGACTACATAGCCTCCATCCACCTATCATCACCATGTGCCTCTTCAAGACGCTTGGGTTCTTTAGCACGGATCACCTCTATCATCAAAGCATAGTTGACCAAGTGTTCCTGCACCCTTCTTTGCTTCTCTAATCTCTTGGACCGGCAGTGTTCGGATGGTTCCTCCTCAATGGCTGGAGGTTCTCTACCAACCAAAAGCTACTTTACCCACTTCAGGAATGGCCGTTGCCATTGTGGTTCTGCAGGCTCTTCTTCCTCTTCTTTATCTTGAATCCTCCCAAGCACTGTTGGAGAAGTTCGGTCTATTGTTGGTGGTTGTACTAGATGGATATCCTGGTCCTGGTTGTTTGGGAAGGAAGCATCCTCCTCCAATTGATGCGGTTGTTCTGAGGAGACCACATCACAACTTACTATTACCTTCTTGGTAATAGGATTATAGAGATGGTAACCCTTCGCCTCTTCACTGTAGCCAAAGAAAATACACTTCCAGCTCTTCAGTTCCCATTTGGTCCTATTAGCATTAGGGACATGCACAAAACAGTCACATCCAAAAACTTTGAAATGTACAGCTGAAGGTTTCTTACAAGAAAAGGCCTGCAGTGGAGTCATCCCATTCACAGCCTTCGTGTAGCTACGATTCAGAATGTAAACTAATGTGTTACATGCTTCAGCCCAGAAAGTCTTTGGCAAATCTTTCCCTTTCATCATACTCCTGCCCATTTCACAGATGATGCGCGTCTTGCACTTTGCTACTGTGAACATGAAGTTGGGGGTAATAAACTTCACGCACCTCTTCACTTCCTGCTACTTTCGAACTGACAGCCAAAGATATTTATCATTGAGAATGGGACATTAGAAAAAAAACTTTTATGCCAAGATACCACGCCATACTTTCCTCCCTCATATGAGAATGAAGATGGTAACATCCCAAGTGATGTTGTAATCAAGCATAGGGAGAAGGAAAGGATCAGCAGAGGCCATAATCTCAATGAGTCGGTCCGCACCAAAGAGAAGAGTGATACGTTGTTGAAAGAAGATCTTGCGGCTCAACATGACATGAACTGATATATATCGAGGAGTTTGAAGGGGCTGATTAGGTCAGATGGGTAGATTCCGAGGAAACATTGCACCTCCTTCATAGACACCTTTACACACAGCTCAAAACACTCTACAAACTATCATTAGACACAGAGGCCTATAACTTTCAATAGAGACAAGATATCAGAGAATCAAGCACACAAAGAGATGCATCTTGAGATGGGCTTCACGCTGATATAAGTTTCATTGAAAATAGAGAGACGGTTGAAGAGATATGGACAGTTTACTGGAAGGGGGTAAAAACTGTCATGAAAACAGACTGTCAAACACAGAGACTCATAACATTTTGCAGCAGTATCTGATTCAAGATCTAAGAACATAGAGACATGCTCTTAAAGAGAGCTTCACGGTAATATATGTTTCGTAAGAAACAGAGAAGCAACCAAAAAGTTATGGATAGTTTACTAGACGGGGGTAAAAACTATCATGAAAATAGACTGTCAGACATAGAGACTCATAACTTTTTGCAACAGTATCTGATTCAAGATCTGATCACATATAAACATGCTCTTGAAGAGAGCTTCGTGCTGATATAAATTTCATTACAATCGGACTACTGAGCAGAAAGTTATGAGCAAAACACTAACAGGGGGTTAAACTGTCATGAAAACTATCCTCCACCCAGGCTAATTTCGCCTGAGCAGGATGCTCCCTCAAGACTCCACCTTCATCAACGATCAACCCCTCATAGATTTCACCTAGAAGAGGGGAAGAAGTTTGCATGGTGGCTCGAGAAACAAATGGACCATGTATGCACAGTGAGCGGCCGAATAGAAAGAACTTTCAAGGCTTTAAAAGAGAAAAGGGACGAGACACTCAAGAGAGAGAGAGAACCTAAAGTGACCTTCATTACAAATAGAGTGAGAATCCACTTCAACACTATAAACACAAGGGAGAAGAAGAGGTTTCATACATACAAGAGGGAGCGGAAGCTCCAAGACTACTCATACAGAGAGAATAAACTAGAGAGAGATGGACTCAAGAGTCTACATAAGAGAATATCTACAAGAGGGAGAGAAGGCTCATGGAAGAGGCTTAGGGAGACTAGAGCTACGGCAACATGAGGCCTAATGGTGAAAGAGATTGATGAACAAGGGAGAGGAGGGCTCCTTTTATAGAGATTTTATTACCCTCCTTCACCCATTTACAATTGCTGCCTATAGATTCCTTTCCCCATCAATCACATAAGCACATATGTCACCATCCATGTCCTTTTTGGCTACTCTTGCCATGTGTCCCATCACAAGATGCTCAAGACTCTTAAAATATTGAGAAAGTCAAGAGTCTCCTCACATGGAGCCCATAGGGACCCTCTCTTTTCCACATGTCCACATCCTCCTTATTCTACATAGGAGTTCTAGAAGGATTCCTCTTGACTTCACACTCCTCCACATGCCTTCCACATGCTTGGCATGTGACCTATCTTATATTATTGGAACACATGGACGTGAGCCCACCTCTTTATATGACTCACTCTTCCTATTTTCTAAAAACTCCATAATATCCAATACACAAATAACTCTCACCCCATACCAAGGTATTTATAATTCATACCTATGGTATTTACAATGAGCCATTCCACTCATCCTCTCCATCCCATACAATATCATAGAAAATAGAAATAAGTGAGAGCTGCTAGGCTATCACTTGATACTCAAACTCTTATCAAACATAAAGAAAAACAATACCAATGCCAAATTAAAAATATCAATTTTTACTGTCACATCTTTCTACCCCCAATAGATCCTCTCTAGTACAGAGAGAGTCTGCTGGCCCTCAAGGTGGTGGAGCATAGAAGAATTTAAGGCAATACTCATTGGTGCGTCCGAGTATCACCATGCCATCAACCTCCTTAAGCTGACAGGTTCCATTTGTGAACTTTTTTTTGACTCGATATGATCCCTCCCATCGACCGATAAACTTTTTGTCTAGCCACTTGTCTAGACGGCTATCAAATCTCATTACCAAATCTCCTTCTACAATATCTTTCTTCTTGTGTAATTTGGTGTCAAAACGGGCCTTGTGCCTTCTTTGAGAAGATTCCAAGTTTTGTAAGGCCTGTAATCTGCATTCATCCAAGGCTTCTAGCTGTACCAAGTGTTAAGCATAGGCATCCTCCTGTCCTTCTATTCTTGCAACAGCTGTGCGAAGACTATGTATCTCCAATTTAATGGGTAAAATGGCTTCTATTCCATACACTAGTTGGAATGGTGTAAACCCAATAGCTAGCTTGTGTGTGGTTCTGTAAGCCCATAAAACTTCTGCCAAGTGCCTATCCCAATGCCTTTTCTTGGTGTCAATAAGCTTTCCCATTGAATTGCACAACAATCCATTTGTTTTCTCAACCAAGCCATTACATTGGGGATAGTATGGCATGGACATGCTATGATTTATCTTTAGTTTATGCACCACATCTTCAATTAGTTCATTTCTAAAAGAGGTTCCTCCATCAGTGAGAATTTCCAAAGGACAACCAAAGCGTGAACAAATTTGATCAAAGAGAAACTGTGCTTGCCTTGCTATTGACTGTGGCCTTGGCCTCTGCCCATCGAGTCGCATAATCTGTGGCCACCAATAAATAATGCTTGCCTTGAGATGAGCGAGGGAGTGGTCCCACAAAGTCCAACCCCCACCTCTCAAATGGTCCATATGCTGGAATAGGCTTTAAGGGCCCAGGAATCAACTGTCACCTTCCAAACTTTTGACATACTTTACAACTTCGACACCATTCATATACATCCTTATGGAGATGTGGCCAAAAGTATCCTCTGCATTAAGAATTCTCCTAGCTATGCTTGCTGAAGCAAAATGACCAGAGCATTCATGACACATTTCTAGGATTCTCCTAGTCTCCATGGGATGGACCACCCGATGGAGCACCTTATCTTTTCCCAATTTATAAAGAATGTCATCAACAATAGTATAGGGACAAGCCTTCCTTACCAATCTTTGCTTCTGTTGTGGAGTTAACCCTCGAGGAAACATGCCTTCTTCCACATATTGCTAAACATCTTGTAGTTTTGGCCATCCAGTGTCTACAAAAGAAACCACCCCCCGGTCTTGTACTACAATGGCTTGAGTAGCTAACTCATCTGCCCTTTGATTTTCTTTTCTGCTTATATGAACAAAATTGCAAAAATCAAACTGAGTACATAGTGCCATAGCCTTTTGATTAAGCTCCTTCAAATGAGGACTTCTTGTCTTGTAATGCCTTGCATTTGCTTTATAATAAGTTGAGAATCTCCTCTTACTTCCAATTCTTTAACTTAACTTTAAAGACAACCCTCCAAACCAAGAATCAAAGCATTATACTCAGCTGCATTGTTAGTTGTGATACCTGGAAGCTCTTGTCCTCTTGCCCATACCTCTTGACCTTCAAGATTCATCAAGACTATCCCCCCGGCTCCTTGTTGGCATGAAGGACTAAAAGCCCCATCAAAATACAAAACAAAAGCTGTTGGTGGTGTATCCCTTTCATCTCTAATGTTCTCCTTACATTTCTTTTCTTCTCCTAGATCCTCCCGCCCTGTGAGCAAATCTGCCATAGTGGACCTAGTGGTATTTTCAGTGACAAAAGAGAAAGAGAACTCTTGAAGCTCTGATAACCATTTTGCAAATCTCCCCCCAGGATTAGGCTTGCGAACTAGATATGCTAATACAGACTGAGAGGTAAGGAAGAAAATTAGTCGAGGTAATAAATAGGAGCGAAACTTTCTGATGGAAAACACTAAAGAGAGAGCTTGCTACTCCATTTCTTCATACCTTGTTTCCACATCTGTAAGCTGTCGGCTGGCATAATAGATGGGTTGCATTCTACCTGCCTCTCCTTTTTGTAGCAATACAGCACCAACTGAATGCAAAGATAACTTAGATTTACATAAAAGTCTTGAGACCAATCAGGGGGCTTCAATATTGGGCCCTTACTCATGGCATCCTTAAGTTGCTGAAAAGACTCTTGTTGCTCCATAGCCCATTGGAAAGAAACTCCTTTTCTTGTCAACAAGTTCATGGGATGCACTATCTCTATGAAATCATCACAAAAGCGTTGATAATACTTGCTCTTTCCTAGAATTCTGCAAAACCAGTGACACTCTCAGGACTTGGCAATGCCATGATTGCTTGAACCTTGTCAGGATCCATTTGCAGGCCTTCTTCAGACACAATATGCCCCAACAAGGCTACTTTTGTTTGAGCCAAATGACACTTGCTAGGATTTAGACACCCTTTTGCTTCATCAATCCTAGCTAAGGCCATCTTTAACTTCTCCATGTGATCTATGTGCCGAGAATAAATGCAAAAATCATCCAAAAACACCCTTATGAACTTTCCCAAGTAAGGCTCCAGGACTTGACTCATGAACCTTTGAAATGTAGCTGGTGCATTGGTCAACCCAAAAGGCATCACTCTGTAAGCAAAAACTCCCCAAGGTGTGATAAATGATGTTTTCTTTTGATCTTCCTCCCGAATACGAATTTGAAAGTACCCAGAATACCCATCACATACAGAATACATCTCATGCCCTGCTACTTGGTCTAGTATTTCATCTTGGAATGGTAAATGAAAATGATCCCTCTTAGTGCATGCATTCAAAGGACGAAAGTCCACACAAACTCGCCACTTATTTCGTTTCTTTGGTGTGACAACTACAGGAGATATCCATTCTCAATCATCAACAGGAAAGATGAATCCCGCCTCAAGTAGTTGTGTTACCTCTTTCTTTAGTGCCTCAACTTGGATCACCCCCAATCGCCTTAAGCGTTGCACAACTGGCTTGCTTCTAGCTTCAACTCAATCTTGTGCTCCACAAGAGAGAGTGGTCGAACCTGTGAATAGCTTGTTGCAAAGAGACATGGAAAATCATCTAGCATATCCAAGTACTGGAGCTTCTCACTACCTGATAGAGAATCACCAAGAAGCTCTTCATTACGTTGGCGTCGTTTAGTGTGCTCCACATCCTCCACATGAAGTGTCTCTACAGGATCTTCTTGCACCACCACCTTGTTCCTTCCTGACTCATCCTGATCAGCACCAAGACAAAGACCAAAGGCCACTCCTTCCACCTCACCCTCTGAGTTGGACTCCTCGGAGCTACACCCTATCTCTTCTTCTTCATCGGTTAAGTCAAAGCTTGAACTCTCTGATGTTGAAGACTCCTCCTTGACAACTTCCTTTTTGCGGCTTCTGATGTTGTAGCACACCTTCTTATCATTTCCCTACAAAATCAATTCTCCAGTATCCCACTTTTGAATAGCCTTCACCTTGCATAGCCAAGGCTTCCCAAAATCAATGGATAGGCACGTGCATCTGGCTTGGTAGGGATCACCTGAAAAGTAGTGGGCACAGAAATTCCACATACATCCACTTCTAGATTCTTCACAACTCCCAAGGTCTTAACCCTAGTGTTGTCAGCCAATTTGATGTGATAAGGAGAGGTAGTACTAGAGTATTTTAAATCAGCATCTATCATGGTCTTCTCACTCATGACATTAATCGATGCACCTCCATCAATGTACACATTAGAAATCACTTGACCATTAATGATCACATCAACCATAGGTACATCATCACCAACATCTATATCTACCTTTTGAACAATAGGAATGGCACTTTTCTTCTTTTTCTTCTTTGACACTCTTGTGCTTGCTAGTTTTCCCCATTCCTTCTGTAGTTTTGGAGACAAAGCAAGTAATTGACCAAAGGTGATATGAGCTTCCTTTTCTTTAAGGTCAGACAACAAGTCATAGCTTCCAATTCTTTGTCCTAAAGGAAAGTCTAACTGGCTAATTCTCCTTCTAGATGCCTTTTTTTTCTTACTACAGTGTTCCTCTTTCTGATGTTCCTCATCTACTTCTTCCTTGCTTTCTTCTTCTTCTTTTGCTTTACCACGCCCCCGTGTAGCCATCATTACCTCTCTTTCCTCATCCCCTAAAGAAGCTTCTAACAAGGATACTTGTTTTTCTTCTTTCTTTCTCAATCTAGGACACTCGAGGCGATAGTGACCATTTTCATTACATTCATAGCAAGTGACCCCACTCCTATCTCGAGGCCTATCTTCACTCTTTGGTGCTCTAGGTTGTCGTGCATTAACCAAATGCAATTTCAAATCAGCAAACTCTACCATCAATTGGGAGATATTATGATCTAACTCAGAGGACTTATGTACCTGAGGAGTGCCCATTACCTCCACCTTAGAAGTTGAAGCTGTTGAAGACACAAAAGAGGATTTGATCTTTAGAGAAGCTTCTTTCTTGGTTGCAATGCGAAGTGCCTCCATGTATGTTGTTGGATCTTTACTCATTACTTTTGAGCGAAGACGAGGCTCCAAAGCCATAACAAAATTTCTCATCTTTAAGTGCTCCATCCCTGAGAGACTTTGAGGGGCCGATGATGCAGATGCCACAGCTCGCTAAGCTGCCCTTTCATACTTTGTCCATAAAGTTTCATATCGGATTGCCAATGCAGAGACCAACTCACCCTCTCCTTGATAGAACCGGTCCAACTGCAACATCAAAGCATTTGGCGACTCCACTGCCCTAAATCTCTGCTTCATTGCTACCACCACTTGGTCCCAGTCCTCCTTGGTAGAGTCCGGCAAGGTCTCATGCCAACTCAAGGCTACACCTTCAAGAAAATCAGGCAAAATCTCCGCCCGATCCTTCATGGACCATCCAAAAAGCCGGCATCCTCGAACAAAATCTCAAAGATAAGACTCCGGGTCTTCACCTTGGGTCCCTCGAAACACTGGAATCTTCATCATGATGAAACACAAAAAAGAAACACCAAGATCCAAATAATATCCCAAACAAGATCCGAACAAGATCCCACAGAGCCTTAGTATACCAAGACCAACTTATTATGCATAGTTACTTGTTGAAAGCCCTCCACAATGTGATCCTCAACAAAATCTTCAAAAATAAGTGACCAACCAGCACCATGAAAACATTGTGTATACATGCATTCTAGAATCACTCTTCTCACAATAGGAAGTGCACATAAAAGCTTCAAGATATTGTACTCTTCATCATTTGCATAGCAAAAGAAGTCAAAAGCATTAAGAATCACCACTCCAATGTTCTTCCATTGCATAGTCCCTATGCACACAGATGCACATAATTCTTTGATACTTTTAATTTTGCTTACTATCATATGCAACCAAAATTCCCAAAAAGATATTGTACAAGAACCCTCTGCTTATCCAATGTAATTTAATAGGGGGTGTTAAGAATAGTGTAAATTGCACCATTGAGATAGGGCATAGAGATAAACCCTAAACTAGCCCTAACCAAAAGGGGAAAACATGCATATATCTCAATATTTTTGTAGTACAATATAGTGTACAGTCACTCATCTATTATGTACTCCACTCTATCTCCCACCAATCCTTAAACAATGAAGGTGTACTCATGAGATGTGCCCATGTGGCCACCTTGGCCACAACTTTGATTCTAGATCCCATGTCAAGAATCTCATTTAATAGCTTTTCTTAACCCCATAAGGGAAAATTTCAAGGTCTGGGTTTCTTTCTTGACTCCTTTAGGTATGAGTTTTTTCTACCCTTTGATTTCAAAATTCTCCCACTTTAAAAAAATTGCATTTATCAAATCACAAACTTCTCCACTTATGAAATGCAATTTGAAACATCCCGTCCCATGATCTGAAGCTATCACTTGGCCTTGAAAGATCTTTAATTGTTACGACAATCCTAGTCTCATTCAACAAAGACAAGTGGAACTCTAGAAAGCAGCAAGAAGTGAAGAGGTTGGTGAAGTTTATTACCCCCAACTTCATGTTACATCTTTTTAGTGGAGACTCCAGGTACGTTTGGTATTGGTAATAGAAAACTACCCAAAGACTCAACTCTTCTTCACACCAAGCTGCCAGTGCATGGAACAATCCCCAATCTATCATTGTGCCTGCTGCCGGCATTGTCGATTCACCAACATATTCAACAATGCAAACATAAAGGATATGATCATGGTGACTGTGCGAATAGCTTGAGCATCACCTTCACAATCTTCAAGTTTTCTTAAACGGGTTGCAATCTCTTCTAACAGAGTTCTTCCAGGCATCTTCTTTATCTCATAAAAACACATGCCTCTTCTAGGCATAACATGCAATCAAGTACACCCGAGACCGTTTAGTAAGGTGGGATGAATCCAATACCAAACATACCCGGTGTCTCCACCAAAAGATGTGAACATGAAGTTAGGGGTAATAAACTTCATGCACCTCTTCACTTCCTACTACTTTCGAATTGACAGCCAAAGATATTTATCATTGAGAATGGGACATTAGAAAAAAAACTTTTATGCCAAGATACCACACCATACTTTCCTCCCTCATATGAGAATGAAGATGGTAACATCCCAAGTGATGTTGTAATCAAGCATAGGGAGAAGGAAAGGATTAGCAGAGGCCATAATCTCAGCAAGCCGGTCTGCGCCAAAGAGAAGAGTGATACGTTATTCAAAGAAAATCTTGTGGCTCAACATGACATGAACTGATATATATCGAGGAGTTTGAAGGGGCTCATTAGGTCGGATGGGTAGATTCTGAGGAAACATTGCACCTCCTTCATAGACACCTTTACACTTAGCTCAAAACACTCTACAAACTATCATTAGACACAGAGGCCTATAACTTTTAGTAGAGACATGATATTAGAGAATCAAGCACATAAAGAGATGCGCGTTGAGATGGGCTTCGTGTTGATATAATTTCATTGAAAACAGACAGACGGTTGAAGAGATATGGACAGTTTACTGGAAGGGGGTAAAAACTATCATGAAAATAGACTCTCAAACACAGAGACTCATAACATTTTGCAGTAGCATCTGATTCAAGATATAAGAATATACAAACATGCGCCTTAAAGAGAGCTTCGCTCTGATATATGTTTCGTAAGAAATAGAGAACTGACCAAAAAGTTATGGACAGTTTACTAGACGGGGGTAAAAACTATCATGAAAATAGACTATTAGACACAGAGACTCATAACTTTTTGCAGCAGTATCTGATTCAACGTCTGATCAATATAAACATGTTCTTGAAGAGAGCTTCGCGCTGATATAAATTTCATTACAATCGGACTATGGAGCAGAAAGTTATGAGCAAAACACTAACAGGGGGTCAAACTATCATGAAAACTACCCTCCACCTAGGCTAATTTCACCTGAGCAAGATGCTCCCTCAAGACTCCACCTTCATCAACGATCCACCCCTCATAGATTTTTCCTAGAAGAGGGGAAGAAGTTTGCATGGTGGCTCGAGAAACAAATGGACCATGTATGCACAATGAGCGGCCGAATAGAAAGAACTTTCAAGGCTTTAAAAGAGAAAAGGGATGAGACACTCAAGAGAGAGAGAGAACTTGAAGTGACCTTCATTACAAATAGAGTGAGAATCCACTTCAACACTACAAACACAAGGGAGAAGAAGAGGTTTCATACATACAAGAGGGAGCGGAAGCTCCAAGACTACTCATAGAGAGAGAATAAACTAGAGAGAGATGGACTCAAGAGTCTACATAAGAGAATATCTACAAGAGGGAGAGAAGGCTCATGGAAGAGGCTTGGGGAGACTAGAGCTACAGCAACATGAGGCCTAATGGTGGAAGAGATTGATGAACAAGGGAGAGGAGGGCTTCTTTTATAGAGATTTTGTTACCCTCCTTCACCCATTTACAATTACTACCTGTAGATTCCTTTCCCCATCAATCACATAAGCATGTATGTCACCATCCATGCCCTTTTTGGCTACTCTTGCCATGTGTCCCATCACAAGATGCTCAAGACTCTTAAAATATTGAGAAAGTCAAGAGTCTCCTCACACGAAGCCCATAGGGACACTCTCTTTTCCACATGTCCACATCCTCCTTATTCCACATAGGAGTTCTAGAAGGATTCCTCTTGACTTCACACTCCTCCACATGCCTTCCACATGCTTGGCATGTGACCTCTCTTATATTATTAGAACACATGGACATGAGCCCACCTCTTTATATGACTCACTCTTCCTATTTTCTAAAAACTCCATAATATCCAATACACAAATAACTCTCACCCCATACCAAGGTATTTATAATTCATACCTATGGTATTTACAATGAGCCATTCCACTCATCCTCTCCATCCCATACAATATCATAGAAAATAGAACTAAGTGAGAGCCGCTAGGATATCACTTGATACTCAATTTCTTATCAAACATAGAGAAAAACAATACCAATGCCAAATTAAAAATATCAATTTTTGGCGTCACACTACTCCATTTTGCTATGGTGTATATGGGGGGGGTTTTTGCCTCTTGATCCCGTGACTTTTGCAGTAACTTTCGAACTCACCTGATGTGAACACTTCACCTCTCTCTAATCTCAACTTCTTCACCTTCCTCCCCATTTCTTTCTCGACCATTACATGCCATTCTTTGAACTTACTAAAAGCCTCATCTTTAGTCTTTAGGAAGTATATCCATATCCTTCTACTGTAGTCATTGATCAGCGTCATGAAGTAGTAGGAACCACCCAAAGCTTCCGTCTCCATCTTTCCACAGAGGTCCGTGTGAACGAGCTCTAGAGGAGCCTTTGCCCTGGTGGCCTCTTTAGGAAAGGGCTGCCGATGCTGCTTGCCCATCATGCAAGCTTCACATAAATTGGATAGATCTGTAATTTCTGGTAGGTCTGCAATCATTCCACTTTTATGCATCTCCTTTAAAGAACTAAGGTTTAGATGACCAAACCTCTCATGCCACAGCTTAGTGTTGCTCACATCGGACTAAGCACTGAAAGCTGAGAGTTCGTAGATGTTGTTGCACCATGTACCTTTAGCAATGACCTTCCCTTGAAGATCCAAAATCTGTGTGCCATTCTTATCGAAGTGAACTTTGAGGTCCCGATCTGTGATCCTAGAAATGAACAACAAGTTTCTCTTGATATCTGGCACATAAAGAACATCGAACAACTATTTTACAACTCCATCTGACTTGAAAGCAATCGTACTTTTCCTTTTGCTGGACATTTTGCATCATTGCTGACTGCTACGAGGATGCTCCGAGGATGTCATTCCCTATCGGATGTAGAGAGGTATACCAATCCTTTCGACTGGTCATGTGGCGTGATGCACCACTGTCAATAATCCAAGGTTCATCCACAGGTATATGAACTGCCTCCATGCAAATCTCCTCAATTGCTACAAACAGCTCTACTGGTTTTGCCTGCGCGCTGTTGCTGGACTCTTTCTTTACTCCGTTCTTCTCATCTGCAATCTTCTTCTGGCACTCATTCTGCTTGTGCCCTGCCTTGTTGCAATAGAAGCACTTGATCTTCTTCTTTCTCTTTTTATCATCAAAAGAAGATGGGTTACCAAAGTCCTTACCCTTACCTTTCTTTGATTCAGCCGAGAAAGCTGAATCTTCTCCAGTCCTCATCTTTTGATGCATCTCCTCCTCTAGAAGCATCACGCTGAAATCCTCAAAGTTGAGGGGTGGATTTTTATTCTACGTATTCAACGCTGTAACAAAACCGTCGTACTTTGGTGGGAGAATCCGTATGCACCTTCGTGCTAGATTCTCATTGGTGATGGTGATGCCAATCGCAGTCATCTGATCGCACAGATTCTTTACCCTAGTGATGAACTTCTCTGCCGTTTCAGAGTCAGATAGTTTCTCGTTCATGAGTTGAGTCTCCAGATTCTGAATCCGCGTCTGATTCATGGTCTCGTACTGATTTTTCAAGACCATCCATGCCTCCTCCGCTGTGGTGACATGTTGAATTAATGCCATGATAGAATCACTTACACTGCAAACAATAGAACACAGTGCATCTGCATTTCTTCTTGTGCACATGAGAATCTCATCTGTAGTTGGTACTATCTATTGTCCTACATTGGCTGGATTCGATCTCGCAACCGGCTTCACGTCCACCCCAGTAGCAGTATCCCAAAGCTCGTATGAGCTTCGGATGGTCTTCATCTTGAACTTCTAGAGTGGATAGTTAGTGCTGTCCAACTTTCTGCTTTCGCCGAATGGTGGGATTCGCAGTCTTGCAGCCTAGGCCATCTCTCACAATCTGCTCGCAAACAGAAACACACTACCAAATCTCCTTGATAGAGCCCAAGCTCTGATACCATGTAAGAAAACAATACAACGTCTGTGCTCAACAGATGATAGGATCTCGTATGCAAGATAGAAAAGCAGATAGTATGGAGAATCAAAAATTTGATTACTGTAAAATTGATACAATAGATGGCGCTGCCTCCCAGCCATGTGCTCCTATGTGAGAAGCTTCTATGGCATGTCGGAAACAGTAGAGGACGGAGGCTGGATGCTAAGGAATCAGGGTTGCTATAGCTAGTGATGATAATGGGCTTCATGAGCTTGCTCTTATATAGCCACCAGTTGTAGTCGGTTAGACCCGATTGGGAGACCGACCCAGTTGGCCCAAAATGGCTGATTGGAGGTTGGTCCCAAAATAGGCCACCGACCACACGTTAGAATTATGGTGCAGAATAGAGCAACTGACCTACAGATGCCGTTCGGCCCAGAGCCATCCGGGATCATCTGGGGCTCCAAACGGGCCCCGCAACCTGAGAGTGGGCTGCCCCAAGAAATGCTCTGTCCACCCTCAGTGGGGTCAGTCATGAGATGCCTTCCCGCACTTGCATGTAGCCTAGTTGGCAGTGTGCCAACTCTATCTGAAGCCATCTAGCCATCAGGCCACACATGGCCCCCATCTGGTGTCCAAACCAGGACCTGCTAGATAACCGAGCTACTTAAATGCCTTCTCCTCATATGGAGGGGCTTACAAGTAGAGTTAGCTGGTTCCCGCATAGTTACACGAGAGTGGAGCATTGATATCTAACATGGTCGGAACAACCACCGAGTTTTGTTCCATGTATACATACTTGTCTTTCTTATCCCATTTTGCCTATGCTTAGGCAATGGCAGGATCTACTATAGGTGCGAAAACTATTGGTGTAGCTGGATATCCCACTGCTCGTGCTATGACAACAGGTGGAGTAGAACTAGTGCTAGATCGTCCAATGGTCTAGGTGTAGATCCATTGACATACTCCCATTTGTCCTGAAGTACAAGAATGGTATCCATTCGGTATTTCCATGTGCCATAATTGGAGTTGTCTAGCTTAGTAGATGCCTCCATATTGAGGTTGCTAGATATAGACATACTCAAACTATCTGTGAAATCACTGTTTGAATCAACTGCAAAACACTGAGTGTAGCAAGTGAAATATGAATTGTCGGTGAAGGTAGAACTAAAAATATATAATTCGATATGAATTACAAGGCTTCTGGCAAATGATGCTAGAAATAGCCAAGAGGCTTTACAAGGCTAGAAGAAAGTGCACAATGCTGTGAAGTAGCCAAACAGGCTTTACAATGATGGCGTGTGTGTTAAATCAAATAAATTGCTATTTGCCCACTGATTAATCAGTCAATGCCTCTAAATATTGCTCACTGAAGTGAAGAACATCAGGTTTCAGGTAATGTGATGATGTGAAACCGTATGCGAGCGTAGGGACTGACTTCGAGTAGGAACTAGTCAGCATGGCTGAGATTGGCAACTTGGAGAAATTCAAATCGTCTCCTCTATGGTGATCTAGTCTACTTTGATCTAGATCTATACCAACCATCAGTCGATGAAAATAATAGTAAATAATTTCTTTTCTTGGGTTCTTTTTATGTGCTGGGTCAGATGCGTCGATGTAGAGGCCTATGTGCATGTAAGAAGTGGATTTGTCGGCGAGGCTCAAAAGTGTGTACAACTTGCACCTAAATGTGCACGTGATGTGATGAGCACATAGAGCACAAAAAATCAAGAGATTTTCCTTTTTGGAGCGCCCTCAAATTCTTCCTGGATCAAGAGATATGACTTGATATAGGTGGAAGGGCAAAAGGAGTCCAAATGTGCTCAATGATGATGTGGCAGTCAGGGGTCACATATAGAAATAGTGCTTGTGGAGCAGTGTGCTGAGGTGGCTAGAAATAATGTGCAACACACTATTCAAAATTTTTGGACTTTCTCTCTTGGTTTGGACTTTTTTTTGGAGCATATCCTTTCCACTCAACTTCACTTAGTGAGCTAAAAAATTGGTTTTTTTGAGCACTTAATGGGTCACTTATATACAAATATGGCCTTATTAAGCTAGTAAAAAGTCAAGTGGTAACCTCTAATTTTAAAAAAAATGGCTCGCTGAAGCTATAATTCCCAAACTCATGCATGGTGCCTCCATCCAATAACTATAATAATAATAATAGTAGTCTCCTAACTCAAGTTCAATTTTAACACTATGAAGTGAAAATATGACACCATATGAAAAGAGTTTGTTGAATTCAACATATAAGTGGTGTATAGATACACCATTTAAAATAAAAAAAAGAGTTTGTTGAATTCAATACATAAGTGGTGTATAGATACACCCTTTTTTAAAAAACAAACCATACAATAAATTATCTTATTGGTGGTGTATAGATACACCATTTGTATGGAAAAAAGCATACAAAACATTATCTTATGCATCTAAATCTCGTTATTGGTGGTGTATAGATACACCATTTGTATGGAAAAAAGCATACAAAACATTATCTTATGCATCTGAATCTCGTTCAGAGTCATCAGACTCATGTAATGTATTTGAGCTTGATGGGTCAAGTCTTACCAAATGATGTTTAATATGGACACGACTTGGATCAGGGATTGTGATACATTTTTCAACATTGTATCCATGCTTCTTTTTAAAACTTCGTGTCCTCGATTTCCAGCAATGAATAATGCTACTGACTTCCACCTCTGTTAATCCCTCATTATTTGGAACCCATTCACGTTTCTTTTGCAAGCATCCCTCATAGAGTTGTTTTATTGTATATCTTCTCGGGAGATTTTTTAATGGCTTTGGTTCATACCATAAAGCTGTAAATGTTATAGAAGTTCCCTTGTCATCCCTTTCTATCTTAGTAACCTTTGCAACCCAAATTGGGCCACCTTGGTCATCCAACTCTGAACCCGGATCACATGCCCAAACTGCAACAAATAGACCCTCTTCAATCTCATTACATGGTATAAACTCTGGTAAGGGTTTGTCTCCCTTCCTGCCACAATATTTTCGAGGTAAAAGGCATTCCTCTGCTTCCTCCATATCTACTAACATATTTATATCCAAAGGAAAACTTGGTGACCTAGCTTGTTCTGGCCAAAAGGATTCAGAGTATTCAATGCTCATTAAGTTTTCTTGTCTTTCTAAAGATTGGATAAGTGCTTTAGTTGATTTAATTGTCTCCAAATTCTTAGTTGATTGCTCAGGATATTTCTGCATCATACTTTGAAGATGTTTAATGAAGGCTTTCAAGCCTTTCATTTCATCTATGTCAAGTGATTTGTTTTTTGCAAGAACAAATCTAGTTTCCTCCAATGGAATTATTCGTTGTAACAAAGCATATGACTCACTCCATAAATGATCTCCATCTACTGAGTAGTGCTTCCATTGCATCACTGGAATATTGTTATGCATGTGAAACCGAAAGTAGTGTGGATTTGTGTGTCCTATTAGGGCATCATCTCCTGTTTGTAAATGTGGCTCTATAAATGCTCTCCAATCTACCATCCTCTCTAAGATAGCCACTTCTGATTCTTCCTTACGAGAACCTCCAATTTTTTTCCCAATTCGAAATAGCATATCCTCCATTGTCAAAACATCCATTGCCTTCAACTCACCAGAGATAACACTGAAGATTTGATCTATGTCTTCATGTGTATGGCCGACAAGAAGAAAGCCAACTTCCACTTCTTCAAATATTTTCAAACCAACCAACATAGAGCATAAAGCAAATATATATTTATTCTTGTTCTCTCTCCAACAATTATCAGCTTGTATTCGCAATGTGTTAGGCAAACATCCGCGAGCATCTCTGACCTTTCTTATTGCTTTCATGATTGATGTAACAACCTGGTTACTATCATGGTCATGCAAACTATCAATCCATACATCACAAAAGATTCGGTATCCATGTACTAATACTCCACACAAGTGTGTTTTTAGTCCACGTTTGCCCTCCAATGCCGGTGGGATACGTCTATATCGTGGCAAAGTGGTTGTATTCTGGTCCATGCCATCAATGGTGATGCACATGGACTTATTGACATGTGAAATAGCTTCCTCTCTCCAAGAAGCATACAACTTTCGAGCATCCTGCACATGACGTAAATGGATTGATCGCCATTTAATATATCTTCCTCGCTGCTGCTCACATTTACTATGTTCAATGGCATTTTTTAATTCATCACATGTCTTACATTTTGACATCCTTTGCTTTGATGGTGTCTTGACATGGCAAAAATCTCTACGCCAAATTTTGTACAAGGTTGATCGTGAAATCATGCTCTCGTCTCTGTCTTGTAAAGTTTTATTGACAGTCTCTAGGACGACCTTCTTTGTCATTCCCAAAGGAAGATGTTGTTGGCATTCGACACGTCCATCTAGCATTGTTTGTTGAAGATGAGGCTGCGGTAATGCATGGTCTTCGAGAACTTGCTTTAATGTTGCGGTTGCATTTATAGTGCTTCCATGGCATTTAAGCTTGTACGTATTTCCATGAATTGTATGAATAACTTTTTCTTTCACCTCTGCCCAGATGGTCCAATATGTGCCATGTGATAGTCCAGTTAACCATTGATATCCTCGATTGCAAATGGGTCTCCCATTAACCATGGGTTTCAATCTAGGTTTACAGTGTCCTGTGCTCAAATCTTGATTAGTGCCTTGATGAAGAAAGCATGAAAACTCTTGAAGAAGATAGTTATGTCTATTAGGCGCTGTCTTACTCCAAATACCAAGGCGTATGGCTGCACAATCATCTTTCCCAACTTTTCTAATGCAAAGTCTCTTGCAACAAACTCGCATAAGCATCCTTTCCATATTCTCCTCGGATAGCATCACATGTCTCTTTGGTTCTGGAATTGATGCCATGATTCTTCGCCTCTTCACACTCACATACTTTCTTTTTGTAAATAGTGTCTTGCGTTTTCTAGTTGTAAGACCATCAAACCTCGAATCCATTTCCCTTGAATCTTCATCTTTATAATCAAATGCTGTGTAGGCTTGAGAATTATTTGATACCTTATAATATCTTGGAAATGGCAATCTGGTCGACATGTTCATTGATGTCAATTTGTTGCTAATGCCTCTTGAATTTTGTGGTTGAACTGTTTCTCCTTCGTAACTCAAGATTCTCCCATCTATATTCTCTGGCATGCTAGCAACAATATTCTCAAATTCTCTACCCCTTTTGCCTTGTATTCGAGTGGTAACATCATGATCATTGTCACTAATATCATCAATTCCTGTTATTGCATCACTTATCCCATTGATCTTTGCGTGTATTTTTCTTTGTGGTCCCATCTTATTATTTTCAACACATCTTCTGTCTTTTATATCAATAAGCATGTTTGAGTCACTTGCAGCACAAGACAAGTCTTCTATACCAGTGAGCCTGTTTGAGTCACTTGCAACACAGGATAAATCTTCTATACCAGTGAGCCTGTTCGAGTCACTTGCAACACATGACAAGTCTTCTATACCAGTGAGCCTGTTCGAGTCACTTGCAACACAAGACAAGTCTTCTATACCAGTGAGTATATTTGAGTCACTTGCAACACAAGAAACCTTTTCTGCATCAACATCTGTTACTATAATGTCCTCGATACCTGTGAGCATGCCACTATGATACTCTTGATTACTACTATAGCTTCTTATCAATTTGGATCCCATTTGTGTTATAGTCTTTTTCTTCTGATAATATTCTGTTGTGTCTTCCATGACATTGAAGGAAACTGTCTTGGGCAAACTTGATTTCAAGAAAGCTAACCCCCATTTACAAGTACTATGAACTTGTAGTTGAGACGTAGTATTATGGACGTCTAATTGTGAAGTACTATCCATTGCATTTTGAATGACACCTGCACTAGTCAACTTAATTATCTCCACTATACAGAGAAAACTCTGAGCATAGCCCTTAAAGTTGCCAATTGCTAAAACTTCTCCGAAGCGAGATAACATCTGTACTTTTTCCCCCTGGATATAAGTTTTCTTGATATCTTGAAAGTATGTCTTTGGAACAATTTCGTCTTGGTCCCAGAGTGTTCTGTGTGCTTGCATATCAAATATATCACATTGTAAGATATCTCCCAATGTTTCAAAGTCTCCATGTGGATATTTTAAATGTACTTCAGGATTTACAACGTTGGTGATTATCACTACACATCTTCTCTCACCACAACGTTGAAAATGACACACATTCATAGGATCAAGACTATGAATTCGTCCAAAAGCCACCACTTCATTCTTCTCATATAACACCACATCCATACCCTCTGTTAGGGTGAATACTTGTTTTATGTATAAAAGTAAATTAGCAACTCAAAATGAACATTTAATAAATAATCATTGAGCTTATTATTACTTAATAACTTCTATATCAAAACTAGCAGAGAAGGCATTAACCTAAACCCTACATCCTAAACTTTAAATAATTAATACCAAAACATCTTAACCACCGTAAATCCTAAACTTTAAACATTTAATTCTTAAACCCTAAACCCTAAATCCTAAACCCTAAAAATATAATTATAAACACTAAACCCTAAACACTAAATCTTAAATCCTAAGCCCTAAATCCTTAACCCTAAATACTAAACCCTAAACCCTAACCCTAAAATACAATCAAAATTTTATGATTTTTCTCGATTTGTGCAACATGTTAGATATACCCCCAACTCAAGCAACACGTTGGGGGGTATATCCGACCTGTTGCACAAATCTAGAATTTTCTCGATTTGTGCAACAGGTCGGATATACCCCCCAACCTGTTGCTCAAGCAACAGGTTGGGGGATATACCCGCAACCTGTTGCTTAAGCAACAGGTTGGGGGGTATATCCAACCTGTTGCACAAATCGAGAATTTTCTCGATTTGTGCAACAGGTTGGATATACCCCCAACCTGTTGCTCAAGGTTGGGGGGTATATCCGACCTGTTGCACAAATCGAGAATTTTCTCGATTTGTGCAACAGGTTGGATATACCCCCCAACCTGTTGCTTGAGCAACAGGTTGGGGTATATCCAACCTGTTGCATGAATCAAGTTGGATATACTCCAACATGTTGCACAAATGGTGAATTTTCTTGATTTGTGCAACAGGTTGGATATACCCCCAACCTGTTGCACAAATCAAGAAAATTCTCGATTTGTGCAACATGTTTAATATACTCCCCAACCTGTTGCTTGAGCAACAGGTTGGGGGGTATATCCGACCTGTTGCACAAATCAAGAATTTTCTGGATTTGTGCAACATGTTGGATATACCCCCCAACCTGTTGCTTGAGCAACAGGTTGCGGGTATATCCCGCAACCTGTTGCTCAAACCCCCAACCTGTTGCACAAATCAAGAAAATTCTCGATTTGTGCAACATGTTTAATATACTCCCCAACCTGTTGCTTGAGCAACAGGTTGGGGGGTATATCCGACCTGTTGCACAAATCAAGAATTTTCTGGATTTGTGAAACATGTTGGATATACCCCCCAACCTGTTGCTTGAGCAACAGGTTGCGGGTATATCCCCCAACCTGTTGCTTGAGCAACAGGTTGGGGGGTATATCCGACCTGTTGCATAAATCGAGAAAATTTTCGATTTGTGCAACAGGTCGGATATACCCCCCAACCTGTTGCTTAAGCAACAGGTTGGGGGTATATCTAACATGTTGCACAAATCGAGAAAAATCATAAAATTTTGATTGTATTTTAGGGTTAGGGTTTAGGGTTTAGTATTTAGGGTTAAGGATTTAGGGCTTAGGATTTAAGATTTAGTGTTTAGGGTTTAGTGTTTATGATTATATTTTTAGGGTTTAGGGTTTAGGATTTAGGGTTTAGGGTTAAAAATATAGGGTTTAGGGTTTAGCTTTTAGGGTTTATGATTATTGTTTTAGGGTTTAGGATTTAGGTTTTAAGGTTTAGTATATAAGATCATGAGCTTAGAGTGTAGAATCTAGGGTTTAGAATTGAGAATTAGGTTTTAGAATTTAAGTTATAGGGATTAGGATTTAAGGTTTAGGAATTATAACTATTATATAAGTTTAAGAGCTTAGATTATATAACCTAAGATTTAGGAAACTTTAGGATTTAAGATTTAGGGTGTAAGATTTAAGATATATAGACTATATAAAATATGCATTCTAAAGTATTTAGTTTAGATATATATAGACTATATGTTATATGCTTTCCAAAGTGTTTTGTTTATAGGTATGATACATTGCAAAGGCTTTACTTTAAGTAAGTATAAGTCTACCTAGTCAAAGTATCCTACTGATTAGGGACAAGCACATAGGCTAAAAGCACACCGATTCATATTTTTTTACATTCATGCTGCATGGTGTATCAAAAGGTACGATCCTTTGCAAAGGCTTTACTTTAAGTAGTTACAAGCCTACCTACTCAAAGTATCCTACTGATTAGGAATAAGTACATAGGCTAAAAGCACACCGATTCGAAGAAGTGATGTATGCACACTGATTAGGAAGAAGTGCATGGTGTATGAGAAGAAATGAAAAAGTATTTGATAAGAAATATCCGAAGAAATATATATTCCATATCATGGACATTCTAAGAAATATGTATTCCATATCATGGATACGATGGATATCTGGTGCTTGCTAAAGTAAAAAAAAATGATATGGATGCAATGATACTGTAGTCTTCTAGATTCTATGGTTTTAAATACCTACCTTACAAATACATTATCTAATTTTGCATTCTTTCGACTAACCAACAAGTATTATACACGTGGAATCATGGATATCTGATGGTTACTAAAGTAAAAAAATGATATGGATGCAATGATAGTGTAGTCTTCTAGATTCTATGGTTTTAAATAACTACCTTACAAATACATTATCTAATTTTTCATTTTTTGACTAACTAACAAGTATTATACATATGGAATAAAAGCATACATGCTAAAAGTAAGTGTGTAAATTTTAATATTTTCTAAATTTTAAAATTAATTTAATTCTTTTATTGACTACTTTTTAAAATTGAAAGGTTATTAGTATATAATCTACATAATTTTAAATGTTATTAATGTATAATATTAATTATTTATATATTTATTTAAATTTATATAATAATTAATTTATATTTATATTAGTTTTTAAGTTAATAATGTATAGAAGAGCAATATATTCACTAATTCTTCATTGTTTTAAGACTAAGTATTATATAAAGCACATATGCTAGAAGATCTCCTTTCAATTTTTTTCTTAAATTAATGTATTTATATATTTATTTATATAATAATTATATAATATTTATATTAATTTATAGATTAATAATATATATTTTTAGTAAAATTATATTTTAACATTAGTTAATAAAAATTTAATTTATTATATTATGGGGTAAAAATATTATAAATGGATTTCTTATATTAATAAAGTGTAGTGAGAAGAGTTTTTTGAAAAGATTTATGATTGAATTTTGTTTTGAAGTTGTTGCGTACGCAATAGGTAGGACATTTGAGTGGTTTTGAGATTGATAGAGATATTTGTAATAACGTGTAGTGAGAAGAGTTTTTTGGAGGATTTGTGATAAAATTTTGTTTTGAAGTTGTTGCGTACGCAATAGGTAGGGAGGTTTGAGTGCTTTTGAGGTTGAGAGAGAAATGTGTTATAGATTTTTTTTTAAAAAAAAGGAGTTTTTTGGAGAGATTTATGATTGAATTTTGTTTTGGAGTTGTTGCGTACGCAATAGGTAGGGAGGTTTGAGTGGCTTTGAGGTTGAGAGAGAAATTTGTAATAGATTTTTTTTTTTGGTTGATGAGTTTTTTTGAGAGATTTATGATTAAATTTTGTTTTGAAGTTGTTGCGTACGCAATAGGTAGGGTTTGAGTGTTAAATTTTGTTTTGAAGTTATTGCGTACGCAATAGGTAGGGAGGGGTTGTGAGAGTTTGAGTTAAAGAGGAAAATTTATGGAAAAAAAGATTTAATGCTAAAATGGTTTTTTAAGTTGTTGCGTACACACAAGTTTTTTAGAAAAAGATCGAATTTGAAAAAAAATTCAAATTTATAAAAACTTGATTCTTAGAAGTTCTTGCGTACGCAACAACTCACCTCTTGCATCATTTTGAAAATTTTTGCGAATCCTGCAACAGGTTGATGAGAGGAGAGAAGCGTGGAGTGTAAACGAATGATCTATGAATGAAAGAGAGAATGAAGAATGTTCTACTTATAGTGAACCTAAAAGAACTAAAAAAACCTTAAAAACTAAAAAAAGCTGACTTGACCTAAAAGCTATCCATTTCCTATAAAACTCTACTTCTCCTCATTCTGTCTCACAACTCTCTTATTCTCTTTCACAACTCTCTCCTGGAGCTCCACCACCTCTCCACTCAGGTACTCCCTCCCTCCCTCTTCTCCAACTTCCTCTCTCCCCTCCCCTTCCCGTCCCTTCCCCTCTCCTCCCGCTTCTCCCCTTCCTTCCCTTCCCCCTTCTCCTCTCCTCCCTCCCCAAGGCCCCTTCCCCTCCCCTTGCTTGCTCCCTCCTCCTTCCGTCCCCTTCCTTCCCTTCCCCCTGTCGTCGCTACCCCCCCCCACCCCCCTCCGCCCCCTTCCCTCCCCTCCGCCCTTCCCACTCCCCTCCCTCCCTCCCGCCCTCCGCCGCACCCCCCTCCTGCCCTGTCGTTGACCCTCTGCCCCCCCTTCCCTTCGCCCTCCCCTCCGTCCCTCCCTCCCTGCCGCCCTCCCCCCTTCGCCTCCCCCTTTCCTCCCCTCCGCCCCCAAGCCCCCCTTCCCTTCGCCCTCACCTCCGTCCCTCCCTCCCGCCCACCCTCCCCCCCTCCGCCTCCCCCTTTCCCCCCTCCGCCCCCCAACCCCCCCCTCCCCTCCCGCCCTCCCCACGCCCCCCCCCGCCGGCGCGCCCGCCCCCTTCCGTCGTCGGAAGGGGACGGGCGCACCGGCGGGGGGGGCGTGGGGAGGGCGGGAGGGGAGGGGAGGGGGGCGGGCGCGCCGGGAGGGGGGGCTGGGGGCGGGGGGCGTGGCGAGGGCGGGGCGGGCGCGCCGGGAGGGGGGCTGGGGGCTAAGGGAGGGGGGGGTGTGGGAAAGGGGAGGGGGGGCAAGGGCGCCCCCCCCCCACCTGTTGCATGCGCAACAGGTGGGGGGGGGCACCCTTGCCCCCCCTCCCCTTCCCCACACCCCCCCTCCCCTCGCCCCCCGCGCGCCCGCCCCCCCCTCCCCTCCCGCCCTCCCCACGCCCCCCCACCGCGCGCTCCCCACACCCCCCCTCCCCTCGCCCCCCGCGCGCCCGCCCCCCCCTCCCCTCCCGCCCTCCCCACGCCCCCCCACCGTGCGCGCGGGGGGGGGCGTGGGGAGGGGGGGAGGGCCGGGCGTAGGGGGGCGGGAGGGGAGGGGGGGCGTGGGTGGGGCGGGGGGCGTCGCGAGGACGGAGGGGGGGCGGGCGCGCCGGGAGGGGAGGCTGCGGGGGTGGGGAAGGGGAGGGGGGCGAGGGCGCCCCCCAACCTGTTGCGCACGCAACAGGTGGGTGGGGGGGCGGCCCCCCCCACCTGTTACGTGCGCAACAGGTGGGGGCTTCCCCCTCCCCTCCCGCCCTCCCCACGCCCCCCACCGCGCGCCCGCCCCCCTTCCGGGGCGTGGCGTGGGGGGGCGCGGGAGGGGAGGGGGGGCGTGGGTGGGGCGCGGGGGGGCGGGGGGCATGGCGAGGGCGGAGGGGGGGCGGGCACGCCGGGAGGGGGGGCTGTGGGAGGCGGGGTGTGGGGAAGGGGAGGGGGGCGAGGGCGCCCCCCAACCTGTTGCAACAAGTGGGGGGCTTCACCCCACCCGCCCCCCTTCCCTCCCATCCGCCCATCCCTCCCGCCTTCCCCTTCCCTCCCCTCCGCCCCCCCAACCCCCCCTTCCCGCCCCCTGCGCGCCTGTCCCTCTCCCCTCCGCCCCCACGTGCCCTCCCCTCCGCCCCGTTCCCTCCCCTCTGTCCTCCCAACCCTCGCACACCCCCGTCCTCCCCACGCCCCCCCCGCGCGCGTTGGGAGGGGGGTTGGGGGTGGAGGGAAGGGGGGGTGGGGGAGCGCGGGAAGGGGAGGGGGGCATCGATGCCCCCACCTGTTGCGCACGCAACAGGTACCCCTCGCCCCCCTCCGCTTTCCTCCGCCCGCCCGGCCCCCGCTCCTCCCTTCCCTTGCCCCTCCCCTTCCCTCACCACATGCACACACACGTGTGGAGAGGGAAGGGGAGGGGCAAGGGAAGGGGGGCGTGGGGAAGGAGCAAGGGGGAGGAGGGCGGGCGGAGGGAAGAGGTGGGCGTGGGTGATTAAAATAAACTAACTAATTAAAATAAAATAATTTAAAAAAATATTTTATTTTAAAAATTAAAAATAAATAAAACTTAAAAAATATTTAATTAAAAATTTATTTAATATTTTGAGTTTGAAAATCATTGTATTTCTCATTTTTTATTTTTGATTGTTTTTCAGAAAACTATAGCTTTCATGGCTTCCAGTTTTGGTTCCAAGGTGTCTTTCAAATACCTTGAACATGCTTGGTATTTTATGGAGCGGAAATCAAAGTATTTTTTGGTGATCACTTCAGAGAACATATCAAGCCCGAAATATTCTGCAGAGGCAGTAAGAAATGGTGGCATGGTATCAAACATCAATATTAAAGAAAACAATTTAATAGAAATTGTGTGCCAAGGAAAGAATGACGAGGTGGTTTACAAGTTACGAGTTACTCCGAAGCACTTCTTGAAACCGTTACCAGATTCAATGAAGGGATCCCAAGAATTACTTAATGCCTTAGAAGCATTGAAGAAAATGTGGGATGCATTTCCAAGTGGTGGTGTTGAACCATCAGGGGCATTAATTATGCCATCTATAACACACAACCCTCAAGTACCGTCAATATCTGTGGTGGTAACTCCGATAACTCCAACAAGTGTAACTACAGTATCTCCAACTGTACCTACGCCATCGACTGCTGCAACTACAGGAACAAGAAGGAGTGATCGTGGAGTAGACTCAAGTGCTATAGCTATTCCTAGAAAGAGAGCAAAAATAACTCCTACTCCACGTGGAGATCGCTCAAGTGCAGGCTATTTAAAACCTGGCGAAAAATTGGATAGCGATGAAGAGAAAGATCAGCAAGAAGAAGATACAAGTCTCGAAGACTTTTCTATAAGTGTGGCGGACTTACATCCTCCAGAGGATGAGGGATACATTTGGGGATTTTCACAATTCAGCGTGGCCACAATGCTTATTGATCGAGCTTCATTGTTCACAAATCAAAGAAAGCTCGATAAGATATTTGCACGCAAATTGTATGAAGATACAAGGAAAACAAGAACTCCTGTTGCCACTAATATCACTCTTCGTCCTATGGCATTTAAGAGACTTCAAGAAGATGATCCCACATTGCCTGATGTCACATTTCAAAAGCGCGTGGACTTTCTTGATGCTTTTGAGAACTTTAGAAAGAGTGACTTTGTTCGTGGAGAGGCTTTGTATCAAAGCCGATATGGGAGTGACATCGAGAAGAGATACATGCTGGCAAAGAATAGATTCTTAGAAAGATGTAGGTTTGAGCCCATTGATGGGCAACACTTTTGTGAGGCTTGCAGGATCGCCCTTGATGAGGGAAGAAAAGGAAACTTGCCACAGATTGAGTGGATGGAAAAGTTTCAACGGGTCATTTATCATATATGCATATTTAATGATGACTCGAAGTACATTCTAGAATCAGAGAGGCTGAATTCTGCTCCATTTAGGTTGAAAAAAAGCTCTTCTCTTTCTGAGATCTTGATAAAGGCAAGGGAGTTATGGATGGGCTGTGGAAAGCCACAAACAGTGAAGGGCAGGAGACCTACATCGGAGTACATGACAAAGAGGACTCGGTTCTAGAAATAGATGCTTGAAAGGTGTTGTAAGCAATACGCAAGGCATACCAGGTAACAAGGTTGAGGCAAAGGATTTGAACACCGCTGTTGCAAGATACAAGGATGTTACCTGCATTGTCTTCCGTGAGGAATCAGTGTTTCAGAGCATCGTGGATGTTTGCCAAGCATATGAAACAGGAAAGATATCCTTTGAGGCACCAGAGCACATTGCAACTCAGAGGAAAGAAATAAAGAAACCGATGTCTATTGTTTGGTGGAGAGCTTTAAGGTTTGTTCCAGATGCAATAACAGAAGAAGTATGCAAGAAGATCCTAAGTGGTGACTGCTTCTTTGGAAAGAAGAGCAAGCATAGCAACTTAGATGAAGTGGTCACCCGAATGATTCAAAGTGAGGCTGCTCTCTCGGCACTATTATTTTTATTGAAATCTGATGATGAGTTAGCTGGCAAGTCAATTGATGTGGATAAGAAGAAAGCACTTAGCCTAGGTCAACTCCTTGATAAAACATGGGCTAGAAAGTGGTTGGCTTCAATGGATGCAGATGCCACACCAACAAAGGATCTAAGAGCTAAAATGCCAAAGGTTGTTGAGACAGAATATATGGACATTAAGAAAAAGGCCTTGCAGTCCAGTACCCAAGGTAGAGCAATTGGTGGTTTAGATGATGGTTCTTCATTCAGCTTCTCTTATGATATCCTGCTATCAGAGAATGATACAAAATTTGCACACATCAATGGCATTGATACGGAGCATTTCATAACAATGAGCGGTCATGCTTGGGAGAAGCCATGCGTATTTTTCATAAATGAATTGCAAGACCTTGCAGTGTCACAAATAGTTGAACTTGTGCGGTTTATTGTTGAAGGTCCTATGGCAGATAAGAAAAGATCAACGTTGGTCCTGTTCGTGACAGAATCACAAAGGGATGCCCTATATGCGAGTTTGACATCTTCATTTGGGTATTTACTTTCAAAAGTATACCATGGTATAGTCCTGCGTAATCATATGACTGTCTTGGAAGGCACTGCCATTCAAGTCTTGCAGCCTTTCTTGATGTGCTTCTTATCGAGGGGTGGTGGTAATCTAATCCAAACTCCTTTAAGGACTCTCGAGCTTCATTACTTTGAGGACCATAAGGTTAAGCTTGATGCAGCAATGGTGGATTACAGAAAGCCGATGGATCCTGATGTGATACTAGAGATGACAAAGAATTTATTGAATGATGGGTGGGAAGTAGCATTGTATCGAATGGGTTTTGCTGCTGAGAAATTGCTACGGCAAGGTAAAAATGTAAATGTTATTGATACCCCCCATCAAATTGAGTTCTTTGACACATATTACAGTTGCACTACTTTCTTTGAGGAGGAAAATGTCAAAGAAGAGGGTAGTGAGTCTGAGGGTGATGATTCTAGCTCAGGTGATGATGAGGATGAAAGCTCTGCATCCGATGACTTACGGCAAGAAGAAATCCGCACAAAGAATAAGGGTGATCAATTGTCAACTAGAGTCAAGGAGGTTCCACTCATCATACGGGAAGGTTCACGGCAACAAGAAGTTACAGTAGTACAGCACGTCACAGGTAAAGGTAAGGCTAAAGAGGTGGAAGCACTTCCCTTAAAATTAAAAGTGAGGAAGGCACCCTTGATCTTGGATGAAGGACAGGCAAGTGGATCGATCTTGGGTGAAGGACAGGCAAGTGGATCAAGCAAGGAAGCCTTACTCAAAGAAGGTATGGACGAGGCAAAGCATGACCAGGAGGAGTTACCAGGAGGCATAGATGGTTCTTCAACCATGACCTTACAGACTCCAGAGCAGCCTACTAGTCAGGAACCTAGTAGCCAGGTCCCTACTTACCAAGAACTTGGTCATGAGACTCTAGAGCAGCCTACTAGTCAGGTGCTTGGAACTGAAGAGCAAACTAGTAAGGACCTTGCTACTGACACTCCAGTCTTAGAGCAGCCTATTAGTCAGGACCCTGGTAGTCAAGGGCCTGGCATTGAGGACATTGGTACTGAGTAACATGTTGGCTAACGGCTTTGTAATCACAAGTTTTGAACTTCTATATAAAGCTAATATCTAATGAAAAGTTTACTACTTTTTTTATTTCTTTACTCTCATTATTATGTATAAAGATTGTTTATGAGGGCCATTTTATACTTAACGGTGTTTTTTAATACCAAGTGTGGTGTATATGTACACTACTTACACATAAAAGGATTTATCTACACTACCTTTCTAAGGGCTTTATGTACACCACCTTTCTAAAAGAAATGGTCATAAAGGTGTGTGCACACCACTTATACATAAAGGTGTTTATTTACACCACCTTTCCAAGAGAATTGGTCATGTATTGGTCATCTATTGATGTTCTTACGTGATTATGAAGATGTTTATGTAGACCACTTTGTAAGAGAATTGGTCATCTATTATTGGTCATGTATTGATGTTCTTAGGTGATAGTTGCTCAATTCACAAGAAGTTATGAAGATGTTTATGTAGACCACTTTGCAAGAGATTTTTGTGAAGTTATGAAAATGTTTATGTAGACCCCTTTGTAAGATATTTGGTTATGCATTGATTTTTGTGAAGTTATGAAAATGTTTATGTAGACCCCTTTGTAAGAGATTTGGTTATGCATTGATGTTCTTAGTACTTAATTATTAAATCTTTTGTTTTGAGTTGGCAAATCTAGTTCAAAATCATTAAATCTTTTGTTTTGAGTTGGCAAATCTAGTTAAAAAACAACATTACTAGTATATTCAAAATTTTTGGACTGTTTTTTAGTCCATTTCTCAAATTGGACTTTACACAAGTCCAAAAATTTTGAATAGTGTGTTGTGCATAAATGCCGTGAAGTAGCCAAATAGGCTTTACAATGATGGCATGTGTGTGTGAAATCAAATCATGTGCTATCTGCTCACACTGAACAATGTGCCAATACCATTGAAGATTGCTCATTGAACTGATGAATGTCAGGTTGCATTTCCTCCTTTATTGATGTATATATAAGATATATATAAATATAAGAGTTATAAATATTTATGTGTGTGTATTTCTTCACAAAAGGAAAAAGTGTGTGTATATATATATGTACATGTTTATTTATTTATTTATATATTATTTATATATTTATATGTGTTTGTGTATGTATAACTATGCCACATCTGTTGTCGGCCCCTTTTGCTTGCCAACCATTAAATTTTGGTACATCCAATGGCTAGATGGTGCTGAGTACACCACACCATTTTTCGTGTGGCCATTGCTACATGTTGCTTTTCTTTGTCATAGTCCTGTGCTAGGCCAACTATTTGGCATGGTGTCAGAGTCTTGTGCTAGGCCATTATGCCATCGAGTCAAGCTTCAATTGCAGTCTCTGATCACCTCTTTTTGTGCATTGCACATCTTGCCATTATACTCGTGATTCATGTGCAAACCACTATTGTAGCCCACCGTGAGACTGCATAGTCCCGGGGTCCCTGCTAATCTCTACGCATCTGGATTTTGTGATTCTATCATCTTGTAGCACCTTTGTCAGAGTCTGTCAAGTCTTCACAGCTACATTGCCGTACCATGTGTACACTTCGGGTGCATTTCATGATTCAGACTATTCTGTTGTTGGCCTAGGTGGCAGATAAATATATAAATATAAATGAATATCTTATAAACTCTCTCTCTCTCTCTATATATATATATTAGTGTCTCTATGTGTCTCTCTCTATCCTCTCTTCCACATGGTTATAGTATGAGATCTACTACCCCCCATGACTGCCATGTCTTATAGCCCTCCTCTCTCATTGAGCCTACATTTCAGCTTCCTGAACCTCCTTTGTGCATTTCTACATGTACAAGGGTGGTAGCACGTTTGGTCGGTACGCTTTTGTGCTTAAAATCATGTGCTAAAAAAGCTCAATTTTAGCACTTTTCAAGAGGTGCTTTCTTGTGACATATCCACTAGCCATGTAAATTATGATTAGGCATTTTGCACATGTGGACATCCGATGGCACTTGTAAGCTTGTAAGCTTTCATGATGCCACTACTTCAGTTGTAACTGCTGGTTCATCCCTCGCACGTCTTCTCCCTCATCTCCCTTGTCTCCCATGTAGGTCCTTCAGCTCAGATGAATGCTCTCCCTCGCTCAGCTCAGTCCTCTCCTTGGCAAGTTTTGAGCTCTAGCTCTCTTCTCTTTCCCCTCCCAGGTTCTCTACCTTGAGGTGCTGCTCTAATATGCACTACTTCTCTAGATGTTGTCACCTTTCGCTCTCCCTCATAGGTCCTAAAAGCTCAGATCAATTCTCTCCCTTGCATGTGCTGACTCTACCTCCATTTACTTTCCCTCGCAGGTCCTCTAGCTCAACTATTGTAGCTCTCACTCTCTTTTTTACTTCACGTCTCTACTCTTTGAGTGGGTGCTACAAGAATGTCATGAATCATCCACAAACTTGCAAGCCAAGAGATTTTGTCGCACTGCTATGGATTTTCATGATGTTTATGGTCTTAGCATAGTTGGGAAGAACCTGCAAAGGCTTACAAATGATGACCTTTTGGTAAGAGAATGGCTCACTCAGCAACGGAAGTTAAAGGACTATAGGGTGAAGGCCAAAAGTATTCGGGACCTGAACCTTCTAGAAGAGGCTCTGGACCTTCACTTTTGGGTTTACCAGGAGGCCACCCCCAATATGCAGTTTGGGATTGCATTTGCTCAAGGTTTTGCCCTTGAGCAATGTGAAGATAGTGGGAGAGAGGGAAGGAGTCTCACTTGTGGCTTTCTCACATGCACAATGGGGGAGTACACACAAAGGTGGAGGCTGAAAACAATTTTCCTCTTTTTAGTTGTGTAAACCAAAAGAACTCTAGTACAAAGAAATAGAAGAACCCTATATGTGGGTCTCAAACCAAACTCAACTAACTAAGGTGGCATACTAACTGAGCCACGAACTAGTGTAGATAAGGATAGCTGTCATCCAGCTATTATTCGTGGGCGGTGTACCAACCGCATCTCCAACTAACAAGTCGGTGACATAAATGCACAACAGTCACCCTGGCATATCGCGAGTGGAGCTCGATATGTCAACACTCCCCCTCGAGCTCAATCCCAAATCCTGCACACCAAGCAGGTCTCTGAACTTGCGCAGCTTCTCTGCGCCCAATGCTTTCGTGAATATGTCAGCTACTTGATCCTCTGTGCTAACATAAACTAGATCAATAAGACCTAGTAAAACCTTCTCCCGCACATAGTGATAATGCACCTCAATGTGCTTTGTTCTAGCATGAAAGACTGGGTTCTTTGCCAAATGTATACTGCTCATGTTGTCACAATAAATGACAACCGGCCCATCTGTAGACTGATGCATATCATAAAGTAGCTTATGCAACCAAGCTACCTCACATGCAGCCATTGCTGCACCCCTGTACTCAGCGTCTGTGCTCGACAACGCAACTGTAGGCTGTTTCTTGCTACTCCAAGTGACTGCAGCACTCCCAAAAGAGAACACATATCCACTGGTAGATCGTCTATCTGAAATGCTACCAACCCAATCAGCATCAGTGTATCCATGCAATTGTATCTGAACCCCAGCCTCATAAAATAGTCCATACTGCAATGTGGACTTCACATACCTGAGTATGCGTCTAGCCGCATCCAAATGCGGTTTCCTTGGAGCCTGCATAAACTGACTTACCAACCCAACAGCATAGCTCAAATCTGGCCTGGTAATAGTCATGTAAATCAAACTTCCTACTATGCGTCTGTACATAGTAGGGTCCTCCAGAAGCTCACCTGCATCTGCGCTCAGCTTCACATTCTGCTCCAAAGGAACTGAAATAGGCTTACAGCCTGTCATCCCATATTTGGACAGCATGTCCAATCCATACTGCCTCTGCAAGAGCTGTATCCCACTTGGTGATCTAATCACCTCAATGCCCAAGAAATAATGCAGCTCTCCCAAATCCTTCATCTCAAACTTCTGCCTCAATAGCATTTTCACATGAAGGATATCTTCATCACTATCACCTGTGATGATCAAATCATCAACATAAATGACCAGCAGCATAATCCCTTTCTCTGTTTTTCTCACATAGAGTGAGAAATCTGCCTTGGAAATCTGAAAGCCAATAATGACAAGATACTGTCCTATCTTGTCAGACCATGCTCTAGGTGCTTGCTTCAAGCCATACAAGGCTTTCTTCAACCTGCAAACAAACTCGAGATGAATAGCATGAACATAACCTGCTGGCTACTCCATAAAGACCTCTTCTTGCAAATCACCATGCAAGAAGGCATTCTTTACATCCATCTGATGTAAAGACCATCCCTTTGATGCAGCCATAGCAATGGCTGCTCTTACGGTTGCCATCCTTGCAACCGGGCTGAAAGTTTCTTCATAATCAATGCCATATGTCTATGCATACCCCTTGACAACTAATCTTGCCTTGTATCTATTCACAGAACCATCTGCATTGTGCTTGATCTTATAAACCCACTTACAACCAATTGCATTCTTGCCTTTAGGCAAAGGCACCAATTCCCATGTAGCATTAGCATCCAAGGCATCCATTTCTTCATCCATGGCTTTCTCCCATTTTTCATTTCCCATGGCTTGCTCAAAAGAAGTGGGTTCTGGTTCCTGTATCACTTTGACCATATAGGCATAGTGAATGGCTGTAAATCCATCATATTTCAGCCTATCCATAGGATACCTAACCCTGGTAGACCTCCGCAAAATAGGCTCACTTCCAGGTGCTCTCAAAACATCCCTGGTCTTCCTTACTCTAGGTGTAACAACAGAAGGAATACCCAACTCATCATCAATGCTCTGTTCTGAGCCACTGGATTCACCATCCACACAAGAGTGACCTGCATTCACATCAAACATGGGCTGATCTACCTTCTCTTTTCCTTTTCGTGATACCTGCGTACCACTCTCTGCATTGCTTTGAGGGGATTCTCCTGATCTCAATCTGCCTGTCCATGGCGAAGTATGTGAACCACTGGTAGAGGACACTCCATGTCCACTGATATTTTGTGATTGCTGTTGTGCATTCTGTGCAGCATTACCATTTTGTGCATCTACATCAATTATCACATTTACTAGTTTATACCAGCTGCTCATCTCATCAAAAACAACATCTCTGCTCACTGTGAACTTACGTGTAGAAGGGTTATAGCATCTATACCCTTTCTGCTGCAAAGAATAACCAATAAAGACGCACTTCTCAGCTTTTGGATCCAACTTGGACCTCAACTCATCTGGCACATGGACATAGGCAATGCAACCAAAAATCTTCAAATGAGAAATATCTGGTTTCCTACCAGTATACATCTCCTCTGGTGTCATGCCATGTATTGCTGCAGTGGGAGTCCTGTTCATTATATAGACTACTGTAGCAACTGCTTCAGCCCAATAATAATCTGGTAGATCTTTTTCATTTAGCATAGCCCGAGATACCTCTCCAATATGCTTGTTTTTTCTTTCTGCAATTCCATTTTGCTGTGGGGTATGACTGCATGAATATTGCTACTTTATACCATGCTCCTGCAAGAACCTTGCAAACTCATTTGAGAGGTACTCTCCCCCTCCATCTGACCTTAGGCATTTTATTTGTAGGCCTGTTTCTTTTTCAACCATAGCTTTGAAAGCTTTGAAGTGCCCAAACACTTCACTTTTCTTTTTCATAAAATACACCCATAGTTTTCTGCTGAAGTCATCAATAAATGTGACAAAATAGTGACAGCCTCCAATAGATGCAGCTTTTGTAGTCCACACATCAGAGTGGATTAATTCCAATGGATTTTTACTCTCTTGAACATGCCTAGGAAAAGGTTTCCTTGCCTGTTTCCCAAATTGACAGGCTTCACAAACCTTGTGCATTTCTGCAACCTTGAATTTAGGCAATCCTGCAATAATATTTTGGGCTTACATTGATTTAAGTCGCTGTATATTAACATGACCAATCGTTTGTGCCAGATATCAATATCTGCAACTACACCGGTCCCATGTGCAAACATTGTTGCACTCAATTCAGGCATGTCTGCATCCAACGTAAACATCCTGCCCTTCTTCTTTCCTTTTGCTATCAAGCGACCGTTATTCTTCATATCCTCAACAAAGCATCCATGAGGATTAAATCTAACCTGCAAGCCCTGCTCAACCATTTGACCAACAGAAACCAGGTTCTTGGTGATGTTCGGGACATGAAATACATCAGACAAGTATTTCTTTTTCCCATCCTGCATAGACAAAGGAATTTTGCCAATCTGCACAATAGGATGTTGTGACATGAAGTTGGGGGTAATAAACTTCACGCACCTCTTCACTTCCTGCAGCATTCGAACTGACTGCCAAAGATACTTATCATTGAGAATGAGACATTAGAAAGAAGCTTTTATGCCAAGATACTGTAAAGAATAAGGGAGAGAGATAGGAGACTCAAGTGCAGCTTTCTTCACAACACACAAAAGAGAGAGGACACAAGGTTGGAGGGTGAAGCCTTTCTTCACTTTTGCACACAACAACAATACAATAGAAGAGAGAAATACCCTATATGTCAAACCCTAGAATACGTGGTTCATATGTGAACCCAAACCAAAAACATACGTGGTAGTCTAACTACACCACGAGTACAACTAACATAGGCGGTGACATAAATGATAGTCATCCAGGAGATATATCAGGGGTAGAGCTTGATATCTCAACACTCCCCCTCAAGCTCAAATCCATCTCACGTACACCAAGCAAGCTCCTAAATCTACGAAGCTTCTCGGTACCCAATGCCTTCGTAAAAATATCAGCCACCTGCTCCTCAGTGCTGACATAGACAAGATCAATCTCACCAGCTAGAACCTTCTCTCTCACAAAGTGATAATGCACCTCAATGTGCTTCGTTCTAGCATGATAAATTGGGTTATTAGCAAGCATGATGCTGCTAATGTTGTCACAATGAATGACAACTGCTGCATGAATTGACTGTCCCATATCTGCAAGTAGCTTCCGTAACCAAGCTACCTCACATGCAGCCATTGCTGCACCCCTGTACTCAGCCTCTGTGCTCGACAAGGCAACTGTTGGCTGCTTCTTGCTGCTCCAACTGATGGCACCACTCCCAAGGGAAAACATAAAACCACTAGTAGATCTCCTGTCTGAGACACTACCAGCCCAGTCAGCATCTGTGTATCCATGTACCTGTAATGCACACCCAGCTTCATAAAACAGTCCATAATGCAATGTGGACTTCACATACCGCAGTATGCGCCTAGCCGCATCCAAATGTGGCTTCCTCGGTGCCTGCATAAACTGACTCACCAGCCCCACAGCATAGCTCAAATCTGGTCTGGTTATAGTCATGTAAATCAAGCTACCTACTATGCGCCTGTACATAGTAATATCTTCAAGAAGCTCACCTGTCTCTGCATTGAGCTTCACATTCTGCTCCAATGGAACAGAGATAGGCTTACAGCCTGTCATCCCATATTTGGACAGCATGTCCAAACCGTATTGCCTTTGCAACAGCCATATCCCACTCGGGGATCTAATAACCTCAATGCCCAAGAAGTAATGCAGCTCTCCCAAATCCTTCATCTCAAATTTCTGCTTCAACAGCAGCTTCACTTCATTAATGTCTGCATCACTATCACCGGTAATAATCAAGTCATCAACATAGATGACTACAAGCACAATCCCTCTGTTTGTCCTTTTCACATAAAGTGAAAAATATGAATTGGAAATCTGAAATCCAATAGTGACAAGATATTGCTCTATCTTGTCTGACCATGCCCTCGACGCCTGTTTTAAGCCATACAAGGCTTTGCGCAACCTGCATATAAAATCGGGGTGTGAATTATCCTCATAACCTTCTGGCTGCATCATATAAACCTCTTCCTGCAAATCACCATGCAAGAAGGCATTTTTCACATCCATCTGATGCAAAGACCATCCCTTTGCAGCAGCCATAGCAATTACTGCTCTCACGGTTGCCATCCTTGCAACTGGGTTGAAAGTTTCCTCATAGTCAATTCCATATGTCTGCGCAAAACCTTTGGAAACCAATCTTGCCTTGTACCTGCTAACAGACCCATCAGCATTGTGCTTTACTTTGTAAACCCACTTGCAGCCAATAGCCTTCTTATCATGAGGCAAAGGCATCAAATCCCAAGTGTGGTTTGCATCCAAGGCAGTCATCTCTTCATCCATAGCTGCTTCCCAATTTTTATGCCCTGCTGCATCCTCAAAACATGTGGGCTCTGGCTCCTCTAGAACCTTGACCATATAAGCATAGTGATGTGCTGTATACCCATCATATCTCAGCCTGTCAACTGGATACTTAATACGAGTGGACCTCCGTATAGCTGGATCAGTTGCAGGAGTCTTTAAATCATGCCTGCTTTTCCTTGCACCAGGTGTAACAACAGAAGGAATCCCAAGTTCCTCATCAAGGCTCATTTCAGAGCCACTTGACTCTCCATCAACATGAGAGCTACAGCAGACACATCAAACACTGGAGCATGGTCCACTTTTTCTTTTCCCTTATGTGATACCTGCACAACACTATCAGGACTGCCATGTGACGATTCACTAGATCTCAATCTCCCTGTCCATGCATTAGATCCACTAGTAGAGGACTCTCTGGGTCCACTCAAGGCTTGAGATTGCTGCTCTGCATTTATTGCAGCATTCCCATTTCCTGCATCTGCATCTCCTACCATAACAGTTGGTGCATACCAGCTGCTCATTTCATCAAAAACAACATCTCTGCTCACTTGCATTTTGCAGGTGGAAGGGTTATAACAGCGATACCCTTTCTGGTGCAGAGCATATCCAATAAAGATGCATTTTTCTACCCTTGGATCCAGCTTTGTTCTCTTCTCATCAGGAACATGAACATAAGCTATGCAACCAAATACCTTCAAGTGAGAAATATCTGGTTTTTGGCCTGTATACATTTCTTCAGGCGTCATGCCATGGACAGCTGCAGTGGGGGTTCTATTCATAATATAAACAGCAGTTGCTACTGCTTCAGCCCAAAAATAATCAGGCATGTTTTTCTCATTTAGGATCGCCCGTCCTACTTCTGCAATATGCCTGTTCTTCCTTTCTGCAACCCCATTCTGCTGAGGGGTAGACCTGCATGAGTACTTCCTTTGAATTCCCTGTTCTTTCAGATATTCACAAAATTCTTCTGAAAAGTACTCTCCCCCTCCATCAGATCTTAGCACTTTAATATGCACACCTTTCTCTTTTTCAACCATGGCCTTAAAAGCCTTGAAATGGCTGAACACTTCACTTTTGTGCTTCATAAAATAAATCCACACCTTCCTAGTGTAGTCATCAATAAACGTCACATAATAATGGCATCCACCAATAGAAGCAGCTTTGGTTGTCCAAACATCTGAATGGATCACTTCCAAAGGTCTTCTGCTCACCTTAGCATTTTTGGGAAATGCATGTCTGGCCTGCTTACCCATTTGACATGCTTCACATACCTTTTGCATTCCCTCAACTCTGAATTTAGGCAAACCTGCAACAATGTTTTTCGTTTGCATAGATTTCAGCCTTTGTATATTCACGTGCCCAATGCGCTTGTGCCATATCTCAATATCTGCAATGACATCTCTCCCATGCGCAAACATAGCAGCTTTCACCTCAGGCATATCAACATCCAAGGTGAACATTCTGCCATTTTTGTTGCCTTTTGCAACCAAGCGTTGCAACCAAGCGGCACTTATTTTTCAAGTCCTCAACAAAGCATCCATCAGGATTAAATCTAACCTGCAGACCTTGCTCAACCATCTGGCCAACTGAAACCAGGTTCTTAGTGATTTTTGGAACATGAAGTACATCTGCCAAGTACTTCGTTTTGCCGTCCTGCATAGCCAATGGCACTTTACCAACCTGCGTAATTGGGTGCGCAGTATCATCACCTGTTTCAACATAACCTGGCTTATCCAAATTTCTAACATCATGAAACCACTCACCATGACTGGTCATGTGGTTAGAGGCACCTAAATCAACATACCAAACATCATTGCAAGCTGCAGCATCTCCTGACATGGAGTTAACCATATGCTGCATCACAAAAAGGTGCTCATTTCTGTCGTCACCATACCCACTTGATGATGCATAGTTGCTTTGCTGCAACTTCCCACTTTTGATGTCATTCTGCTTTTTATAGCATGTATTCTCCTTGTGTCCAGGCTTTCCACAATAATAGCATTCTGTGCTGCTATTTACTTGCTGGTTCCTTTGCCATGAACCACGGACTCTTTGGCTCCCCCTGCCTCTAGAACTACCACGTCCTCCTCCATAGGACTGGTTTTCCTGTTGTTGCTGTTGGTTCTGATTTCCTGCACGGCCACCAAAACGGCCTCTTCCTCTACCCCTGCCTCTACCTGTATTCGAGTAGAAAGCAGTCTCTTGAGAAGTTGAGGTGGATGAACCACCATTCCTTTGCTCTTCACTCAGCAAGAGAGCAATAAGTTCCTGAAAATCAGGAAATGTTTCACGGACTCCAATGGATGTCCGAAACTGTGCATAATCCTTCCCAAGACCATTCAAGGTCACAGACACTAAGTCCTCATCATCAACAGGTGCTCCAATGGAGGCAAGAGAATCTGCAAGGCCTTTCACCTTCAAGGAATACTCATTTATATTCAGATTTTTCCTTTGCACATTGTGCAACTCCTGCTTTAGCTGCATCTTTCGTGCTTTGGTATTTGTGCTATACAGCTTCACCAATGTATCCCATGCCTCCTTAGGCGTCTCTACATCCTGTATATGCACAATCATAGAATCTGAAATGCTAACAGACAGCCAATACAAGCATTTTCTGGCTTTTTCATGCCATTCTTTAAAGGCCTTCAATTCAGCAGGAGTGGGAGCAGCACCCAAAACTGGTTCTGCAGTTTCACCACTGATGTACTCCCAAACTCCCTTTCTCATAAGGAAGTTTGTCATCCTGAACTTCCATGCTTGGAAGTTGTTCTTGTCAAGCTTCTCACTGACAATGGTAGACAGATTCTCAGACATTTTACAAATCACGAATTGCAACAGCAACCTGTAAACACAGCAAATGCCTCACAAGGGCAAATAGCAAAACTTCTGCAAACAGCCTCACAAGGGCAGATCCGCAACACTGACGAAAGTGGTATTTCACCACACAGCCACTTCCTAGTGACGATTTTGCATCAACAGGCAACAGGCATGAATCTGCAACTCCCAATATCTCTGCACACAGGCATACGATGCAATTTCTGTGGCACCTTTCCACCGACTAGCTGCGCAGTGGTCGCACAGCGAAAAACAGGGCCTTTTTTTGAGTGCCTGCGAAGAACTTCCACCTTCAAAACGGGCCCCGAAACGGCCTCAAATCAAAAAAATAAAGTCACCAAGGGCTTCGCCCTATCCCGCAGCATATACTGCGCTCTCGCCACACCACGAAGGGCCTCTCAATCTAAAACAGTGCACTCCTGTACTTCTGGCTGTGCTACCTGCAGAGATTTGCTCCCAAACTCGAAATAAGAAAGCAACACTGGTCCTCTTACCAGGATACCACAAACTTGGCTTGCTTTCTTGAGCTCCTTACCACGAACAAGGCTCTGATACCATGTAAAGAATAAGGGAGAGAGATAGGAGACTCAAGTGCAGCTTTCTTCACAACACACAAAAGAGAGAGGACACAAGGTTGGAGGGTGAAGCCTTTCTTCACTTTTGCACACAACAACAATACAATAGAAGAGGGAAATACCCTATATGTCAAACCCTAGAATACGTGGTTCATATGTGAACCCAAACCAAAAACATACGTGGTAGTCTAACTACACCACGAGTACAACTAACATAGGCGGTGACATAAATGATAGTCATCCAGGAGATATATCGGGGGTAGAGCTTGATATCTCAACAGATACCACACCATACTTTCCTCCCTTAGATGAGAATGAAGATGGTAACATCCCAAGTGATGTTGCAGTCAAGCATAGGAAGAAGGAGAGGATCAACAGAGGCCATAATCTCAGCGAGCCGGTCTGCACCAAAGAGAAGAGCGATACGTTGTTGAAAGAAGATCTTGCGGCTCAACATGACATGAACTGATATATATCGAGGAGTTTGAAGGGGATGATTAGGTCGGATGGGTAGATTCCGAGGAAACATTGCACCTCCTTCATAGACACCTTTATACTTAGCTCAAAACACTCTACAAACTGTCATTAGACACAGAGGCCTATAACTTTCAGTAGAGATATGATATCAAAGATTCAAGTACACAAAGATATGCGCCTTGAGATGGGCTTCACGCTGATATAAGTTTCATTGAAAACAGACAGGCGGTTGAAGAGATATGGACAGTTTACTGGAAAGGGGTAAAAACTGTCATAAAAACAGACTATTAAACACAAAGACTCATAACTTTTTGCAGCAGTATCTGATTCAAGATCTAATTATATAGAAACATGCGCCTTAAAGAGAGCTTCGCATTGATATAAATTTCATTACAATCGGACTATCGAGCAGAAAGTTATGAGCAAAACACTAACAGGGGGTCAAATGGTCATGAAAACTACCCTCCACCCAGGCTAATTTCGCCTGAGCAGGATGCTCCCTCAAGACTCCACTTTCATCAACGATCCACCCCTCATAGATTTCGCCTAGAAGAGGGGAAGAAGTTTGCATAGTGGCTTGGGAAACAAATGGACCATGTGTGCACAGTGAGCAGCCGAATAGAAAGAACTTTTAAGGCTTTGAAAGAAAGAAAAGGGAAGAGACACTCAAGAGAGAGAGAACCTGAAGTGACCTTCATTACAAATAGAGTGAGAATCCACCTCAACACTACAAACACAAGGGAGAAGAAGAGGTTTCATACATACAAGAGGGAGCGGAAGCTCCAAGACTACTCATAAAGAGAGAATAAACTAGAGAGAGAAGGACTCAAGAGTCTACATAAGAGAATATCTACAAGAGGAAGAGAAGGCTCATGGAAGAGGCTTGGGGACACTAGAACTACAGCAACATAAGGCCCAATGGTGGAAGAGATTCCGATGAACAAGGGAGAGGAGGGCTCCTTTTATAGAGACTTTGTTACCCTCCTTCACCCATTTACAATTGCTGCCTGTAGATTCCTTTCCCCATCAATCACCTAAGCACGTATGTCACCATCCATGTCCTTTTTGGCTACTCTTGCCATGTCTCCCATCAAAAGATGCTCAAGACTCTTAAAATATTGAGAAAGTCAAGAGTCTCCTCACATGGATCCCATAGGGACCCTCTCTTTTCCACATGTCCACATCCTCCTTATTCCACATAGGAGTTCTAGAAGGATTCCTCTTGACTTCACACTCCTCCACATGCCTTCCACACGCTTGGCATGTGGCCTCTCTTATATTATTGGAACACATGGACATGAGCCCACCTCTTTATATGACTCACTCTTTCTATCTTCTAAAAAACTCATAATATCCCATACACAAATAACTCTCACCCCATAGGAAACATGCCTTCTTCCACATATTGCTGAACATCTTGCAGTTCTGGCCATCCAGTGTCTACCCAAGAAACCACCCCCCGGTCTTGTACTACAATGGCTTGAGTAGCTAACTCATCTGCCCTTTGATTTTCTTTTCTGTTTATATGAACAAACTTGCAAAAATCATACTGACTACATAGTGCCATAGCCTTTTGATTAAGCTCTATCAAATGAGGACTTCTTGTCTTGTAATGCCCTTGCATCTGCTTTATAATAAGCTGAGAATCTCCTCTTACTTCCAATTCTTTAACTTGACTTTGAAGACAACCCTCCAAACCAAGAATCAAAGCATTATACTCAGCTGCATTGTTAGTTGTGATACCTGGAAGCTCTTGTCCTCTTGCCCATACCTCTTGACCTCCTTCAGGATTCATCAAGACTATCCCCCCGGCTCCTTGTTGGCATGAAGGACTAAAAGCCCCATCAAAATACAAAACAAAAGCTGTTGGCGGTGTATCCCTTTCATCTTTAATGTTCTCCTTACATTTCTTTTCTTCTCCTAGATCCTCCCGCCCTGTGAGCAAATCTGCCATAGTGGACCTAGTGGTATTTTCAGTGACAAAAGAGAAAGAGAACTCTTGAAGCTCTGACAACCATTTTGCAAATCTCCCCCCAGGGTTAGGCTTGCGAACTAGATATGCTAATACAGACTGAGAGGTAAGGAAGAAAAATGGTCGAGGTAATAAATAGGAGCGAAACTTTTTGATGGAAAACACCAAAGAGAGAGCTTGTTCCTCCATTTCTTCATACCTTGTTTCCACATCTGTAAGCTGTCGGCTGGCATAATAGATGGGTTGCATTCTACCTGCCTCTCCTTTTTGTAGCAATACAGCACCAACTGAATGCAAAGATACACTTGGATTTACATAAAAGTCTTGAGACCAATCAGGGGGCTTCAATATTGGGCCCTTACTCATGGCCTCCTTAAGTTGCTGGAAAGGCTCTTGTTGCTCCATACCCCATTGGAAAGAAACTCCTTTTCTTGTCAACAAGTTCATGGGATGCACTATCTCTGTGAAATCATCATAAAAGCATTGATAATACTTGCTCTTTCCTAGAATTCTGCGAACACCAGTGACACTCTTAGGACTTGGCAATGCCATGATTGCTTGAAACTTGTCAGGATCCATTTGCAGGCCTTCTTGAGACACAATATGCCCCAACAAGACTACTTTTGTTTGAGCCAAATGACACTTGCTAGGATTTAGACACCCTTTTGCTTCATCAATCCTAGCTAAGGCCATCTTTACCTTCTCCATGTGATCTATGCGCCGAGAATAAATGCAAAAATCATCCAAAAACACCCGTATGAACTTTCTCAAGTAAGGCTCTAGGACTTGACTCATGAACCTTTGAAATGTAGCTGGTGCATTGGTCAACCCAAAAGGCATCACTCTGTAAGCAAAAACTCCCCAAGGTGTGACGAATGATGTTTTCTTTTGATCTTCCTCCCGAATACGAATTTGAAAGTACCCAGAATACCCATCACATACAGAATACATCTCATGCCCTGCTACTTGGTCTAGTATTTCATCTTGGAATGGCAAAGGAAAATGATCCCTCTTAGTGCATGCATTCAAAGGACGAAAGTCCACACAAACTCGCCACTTATTTCCTTTCTTTGGTGTGACAACTATGTTAAGGCATGTGTGCACATACACCTTAGGATTAAGGGGGTAGGCACTTAGGGTATATTTACATATGTGGATGACGGTTGGTTGTTCTCAGGGGGGCAGTTATGTGTTTCTTGGGGGCTGGCATTGTATTCTCTCGCACATGGAGTAATACACAGTAGCAGCAATATGGATATATCTCTCTCAATTCCGTACTCAGGCATGTAATGAAAATCTATTGTCTTTGTAATTTCTGTTGAGGGAAGGCATTCCCTACAACACCATTCCCTACAACACTTGGCGATCACGAGACTCGAATCCCTTTGGTGATGGAGGATCCGTTGCTGCAGTCCCAGTGAAGCTTCCACAATGGTGACTTTGGAAGCGGTTGATTTTTGGGTGCTAGAGACCTATGGCAGTATGAGGGAGCAGTCCATCTTTGAAGTACATTTTTGAGGAGATATGAACAGGCGCAGGTCTAGTAGACGGTGTTCTTCGTGTTTTGTACGAGTACATGCGGAATTTTGATCAGCAACGAAGTACCATGAGGGCATTGTGGGCTGCACGATTGTGCGGGTGGTGAAGAGGGCAGCCGTATCCTCTGTCACCCGCAGTTGTATTAGTTTGTCAACTGGAGGCCAGAGAGTCAGAATCAAGGTGGAAGTCGGGGGAGCATCCGTTAGTGACAGCCTCCATAAGTGATAGCTTCCGTCAGCGATAGTTCCGTTAGCGGGAGTACCATCAGCGACAAGCGACAGCCAACGGAAGCCAATCGCCAGCATGCGGAGATGTCCGTTAACGGAGCTATTTCGTCTGCTGGAAGCACCACCACCCACCACGGTAGTCATCGCCATCTGGAGCTGAAGCCATATCATACCGTCGGCGATCAGAGGGTGACTTCCTGGGACCATCTGCGATCACGTTCAAGGGCAACATTCAAAGAATGACATGCAAGCGAAGTTTCAATAATGAGCATAGAACTACGAATTCTGCATCTTGTACCTACTGTGGCGAGTACAACCATCGCGAATCAGAATGGTGGCTTCACGTTTGTAATGGCTGCAACAGTCGTGGCCATTATTTGGAGGTCTGTCCGGATTCTTTTCTTGAATATTTTGATCAAGTTCAATGTCGTGTATTCCGCCATCGGGCTTCAAAGAATTTGAAACGCTTGCATAAGATCCTGAGGGAATTGGGACGTCTAATTGCTGATGCAAATGAGGGCAAGGTCTGGCATGAACAACATCCCCATTGCCCAAGGGCGGTGGAAGATCTGGCATGGGTGTCAATGGCGGCGGGTGATCTACAAGCCCAAATTCAATCGGAGATTGAATGTCTAACGAAGGAGGAGGATGGTGAATCCAATTTTTGTGATCAGGGGGCTGACCCAAAGCCTGCGAATATTGCGGCTAGGTACCAGCGGGCCAGTGAGGATGTACAAGATTATCAATTTCCGTTGGATTACGTGACGACGGTTAACAATGGCGAATGGCACCATGATCAAGAGCAGCAAGCTTTGCTTGCAGTAGAGAATGATCGAGATGAAGATCTTGATGAATTAGAGGGGAACAAGGGCAATGCTCTTGAGGAGGGACGGAATTTGTGGTATCAATGTTCACCCAAATGGATTTTGGAAGCTATGCATGATTTCGCCAAAATGCATGATTTTGAGGGTGGTCAGGATGACCAGAAAATGGGAGGGCTGGATAGCCAGGAAGTGCAGAACCTGCGGCAGCGGGAGGACGTAAATGAACAGCAGCGGACTGCGGATCAGCAGCAGCGAGCTGCGGGAGCAATGGCGACGGAGATTGTTGCGGGAATAGCGGCTGGAATTGTCGTGGCGAAAGCGGAACCTATGGTTGGAGACGAGCGGACAGATCTCGTGCAGCAGATGATAGGAGCGGGTGGTTCAATTGGAGCCACTGGGGCAGCGGATGCTGCAGGAGCTGTGGATACAGCGGGAGTAGCAGATGCTATGGGTGAGGAGCTACGAATGCAGCGGATTGCTGGAGCGGTTGGAACGGCTGGAGCTACTGGAGCTGCTGGAGTGGCTGGAGCGGCTAGAAAAGCTGGAAACGGAATCACGGAGGCCGAAGTTGCAGCGGCCGGAAGGACAACAAGTAAGCATGTGATGTGCACCCTGCGGGATACTCGGATGAGTGGGCAGGGGGATTACATGCTAGATGCTCGGATGGATGAGCAGGATGCCGCTTGGATGAGCGGGGTTATTCCAGTATTCGGACAGTTTGTGGATTCAGCTTGGTTCGATGGATTGCTGGAGGATGACGGTATGCCGACCCAGGATGATATTCTTGGTGAGGTGAATGCGGCATGGTTTGATACCTTGCTGGAGGACAATCTTGATTTGCATGTGGAGCAGGTTGTTCAGGTTGCGGATCTTGATTCTTCCTTGATGGATGATTCGACTATCCATGAGTTCTTTATGCATATGTTGCGGAGTTATTTTTCATGGTACTATGGTGATGGTATTTCGCCATGCATTTCATCGATACGAGTTCGAGGTGATGTGTTCTTTCGAGCACAGGTAGCAGTTGCTGGAGCGTCATCGACATATTTTTCGTATTGGCATGGACGTGCCTATGATGTCCACACTCCGTGCCGGTGGAGTGGGGACCTATTGATTACTTCATGGTTCTATATTTTTATTTTGTATGATCATGAGTGGGTGATATTATATTATATGGGTTCCCAGCCCTGGCATGTTGCCATAAAGTGGTGGCACTGTATTATTTACACTCACATGATTCTATGCACTATAGGGTAGTTTCTATTTATGGCACTGTATTCAGTTTGACATTTGGTGCTTGTGTGGGTTCGTGTAGGCGAATTCTAAATTCGACCCACCGGGTGTGCCAAGTGTTAAGGCATGTGTGCACATACACCTTAGGATTAAGGGGGTAGGCACTTAGGGTATATTTACATATGTGGATGACGGTTGGTTGTTCTCAGGGGGGCAGTTATGTGTTTCTTGGGGGCTGGCATTGTATTCTCTCGCACATGGAGTAATACACAGTAGCAGCAATATGGATATATCTCTCTCAATTCCGTACTCAGGCATGTAATGAAAATCTATTGTCTTTGTAATTTCTGTTGAGGGAAGGCATTCCCTACAACACCATTCCCTACAACAAACTACAGGAGATATCCATTTTGATTCATCAACAGGAAAGATGAATCCCACCTCAAGTAGTTGTGTTACCTCTTTCTTTAGTGCCTCAGCTTGGATCACCCCCAATCGCCTTAAGCGTTGCACAACTGGGTTGCTTTCTGGCTTCAACTCAATCTTGTGCTCCACAAGAGAGACTGGCCGAACCTGTGAATAGCTTGTTGCAAAGAGACATGGAAAATCATCTAGCATATCTAAGTACTGGAGCTTCTCACTACCTGATAGAGAATCACCAAGAAGCTCTTCATTGCGTTGGCGTCGTTTAATGTGCTCCACATCCTCCACATGAAGTGTCTCTACAGGATCTTCTTGCACCACCACCTTGTTCCTTCCTGACTCATCCCGATCAGCACCAAGACAAAGACCAAAGGCCACTCCTTCCACCTCACCCTCTGAGTTGGACTCCTCGGAGCTACACCCTATCTCTTCTTCTTCATCGGTTAAGTCAGAGCTTGAACTCTCTGATGTTGAAGACTCCTCCTTGACAACTTCCTTTTTGTGGCTTCTGATGTTGTAGCGCACCTTCTTATCATTTCCTTGCAAAATCAATTCTCCAGTATCCCACTTTTGAACAGCCGTCACCTTGCATAGCCAAGGCCTTCCCAAAATCAATGGATAGGCACGTGCATCTGGCTTGGTAGGGATCACTTGAAAAGTAGTCGGCACAGAAATTCCACATACATCCACTTCTAGATTCTTCACAACTCCCAAGGTCTTAACCCTAGTGTTGTCAGCCAATTTGATGCGATAAGGAGAGGTAGTACTAGAGTATTTTAAATCAGCATCAATCATGGTCTTCTCACTCATGACATTAAATGCACCTCCATCAATGTACACGTTAGAAATCACTTGACCATCAATGATCACATCAACCACAGGTACATCATCACCAACATCTATATCTACCTTTTGAACAATAGGATTGGCACTTTTCTTCTTTTTCTTCTGTGACACCCTTGTGCTTGCTAGTTTTCCCCATTCCTTCCGTAGTTTTGGAGACAAAGCAAGTAATTGACCAAAGGTGATATGAGCTTCCTTTTCTTTAAGGTCGGACAACAAGTCATAGCTTTGAATTCGTTGTCCTAAAGGAAAGTCTGACTAGCTAATTCTCCTTCTAGATGCCTTCTTTTTCTTACTACGGTGTTCCTCTTCCTGATGTTCCTCATCTACTTCTTCCTTGCTTTCTTCTTCTTCTTTTGGTTTACCACGCCCCCGTTTAGCCATCATTACCTCTCTTTCCTCATCCCCTGAAGAAGCTTCTAACAAGGATACTTGTTTTTCTTCTTTCTTTCTCAATCTAGGACACTCGGGGTGATAGTGACCTTTTTCATTACATTCATAGCAAGTGACCCCACTCCTATCTCAAGGCCTATCTTCACTCTTTGGTGCTCTAGGTTGTCGTGCATTAACCAAATGCAATTTCAAATCAGCAAACTCTGCCATCAATTGGGAGATATTATGATCTAACTCAGAGGACTTTGGTACCTGAGGAGTGCCCATTACCTCCACCTTAGAAGTTGAAGCTGTTGAAGACACAAAAGAGGATTCAATCTTTAGAGAAGCTTGTTTCTTGGTCGCAATGCGAAGCGCCTCCACGTATGTTGTTGGATCTTTACTCATTACCTTTGAGCGAAGACGAGGCTCCAAAGCCATAACAAATTTGCTCATCTTTAAGTGCTCCATCCCTGAGAGACTTTGAGGGGTCGATGATGCCGATGCCACAGCTCGCAAAGCTGCCCTTTCATACTTTGTCCATAAAGTTTCATATCGGATTGCCAACGCAGAGACCAACTCACCCTCTCCTTGACAGAACCGGTCCAACTGCAACATCAAAGCATTTGGCGACTCCACTGCCCCAAATCTCTACTTCATTGCTGCCACCACTTGGTCCCAGTCCTCCTTGGTAGAGTCCGCGGCAAGGTCTCATGCCAACTCAAGGCTACACCTTCAAGAAAATCAGGCAAAATCTCCACCCGATCCTTCATGGACCATCCAGAAAGCCGGCATCCTCGAACAAAATCCCGAAGATAAGACTCCGGGTCCTCCCCTTGGGTTTCTCGAAACACTGGAATCTTCACCATGATGAAACACAAAAAGGAAACACCAAGATCCAAATAATATCCCAAACAAGATTCGAACAAGATCCCACAGAGCCTTAGTATACCAAGACCAACTGATTATGCATAACCACTTGTTGAAAACCCTCCACAATGTGATCCTGAACAAAATCTTCAAAAATAAGTGACCAACCAGATGTAGGCCAAGCCTTGCAGAAACGAACATGCCTCTCGATAGTTGCCTTGGAGCCTAGAGTCCCACGCTCCCAGGTGGACCGTAGAGTGTAAATGATATCCTGCCAGATGGCAACCAGGGTAGCCGAGGGTGGAACCGGGTGCTCACCCATCACAAGATTGTAGCGAGCCACCCAAATGTTCCAAGCTGTGATGTTGGCTACCACCTCCCAGACACTATCCTCCCTAGGAGGAGGAGCTAGGCTATTAGGAGGGACTACCTCGTGGAGTGCAATCCTATGGATGCTCTGACCCTGTATCCAGTAGGCTGGAAAGATCTCATCAATTTGAAATGCATGTCCTCCCTCTATCAACCAAGCCACCATCCCCCAGGTGTAGTCTCTATGAAGACTTTGCATACGTGTCATGATCTTGAGGGCTCCCATCTAGATCCTCGTTGTGCTATGACAGCTCTGTAGGTAGTGCGGGATTGTCTCCAGGACACCACTGGAGCAACAATGGCACTGCCCCTCCACTCGCATCTGCTCCAACCACGGTTCGATGGGCAAGCCTTCATGGGTAGCCAGCCATAAGAAGTATGAAATCTTCCTCGGTCGCAAGTTGTACCACAACCACATCCAAAACCTAGAGCGAACATCCCGGGGCACTCTTTGGGTCACTTAATGCCTCTCCCTCAAGGGGGTCCACCTTGACAAGTCCATCTAAAGCCTCTTGCTAATCCGTATGGTGTAGGAAAAGAAGGGCACCTCATCCACTGGCTCAGCTAGGCTGGCCCTAGAGGGCCAAAACCACTCTCCCAGATCCCACTGGAACAGGTGTCTACCCTCCCACAGCTAAAGGCACCATCTAGAGGCGTCCTACTCTGAGATACTAGGAGGGTCAATGTGCCACTCCTTCCCCAAATGTCCCACCACTCTAATCATCTACCAATGAATCCCATCAAGACTCCCATCCCCATCTCGAGCTCTCTCTCAATGAGTGGCTGAAGTAGGCCTCTAGGTCCTACATGGAAGAAGCCGGGGTGCATGCTGCCTCGCTGCATCAACATCCTCAAGGGAATCATCTCAATTACTTAAAAAATAAATGATTATGTTTTTGTTGCACTAGTGCATGCTTTACAATTCTTATGTTTTTGTATTTGAGTACATGTCAGACTTTAAGATTAAGATGGTTACAAAGTTAATATTTCATTGGGTCTTTGTTGGCTCTTTCCTACTGCTTTCGTAGGAAGAGCTGGTTTTTCTCAGTATGCAGGGTTCCAAGGCTTTTTGTCACCTATAGATATATTGGGGTTGTTGTTGGAGTATACGTGTAGCTTAGGACCTCGAGTCATGTTCCGGTGAGAGACATACGCTTAAGTGTGGTAAGCACACATAGTGCATGCATGTGTAAAGGGAACGTGAATAATCATGGTTGAGGTAATGAAGACTTTCACCTTCATTGGGGGTTGTAGGGTCTAGGAGGAGTTTAAGGGTTAGGAGGAGGTTCCAGGGTTTAGAAGTTTTTACGCCGTGGAACTGCATAGAACTTGGGATGGGTTCCGAGACATGGAGGTGCCCGTAAGTACTCCTTTAAGAAGATTACATCAAAGAGCTTGGGACGGTGCCAATCAGGTTGTGGATCCAACTTGCTATTCCAACCTTCACTAATTTGACACCGACGAAGGTTGGTAGGAAAGTTGTCCAGGGTCCATCCACCTCGAGTTTTCATATCAGGATATTTGCTCCAAAATTCCTTGATGGGGTTACTAGAAAGTGGTATCTCATCAAAATCATACCCATCATTGGAACTTGGCATGGGCGTACGAATCGGATTATCCGGATCCTGATATTCAAAATCAAATACTGTCATTTTCTGCTGATGGAAGCACCAGAAGTGTTAGAGGTGATGATGGGGCAGGGAGAGAATCCAGGGACATTGGGGAGAAATATGGCAGAGTGATAGTGGCAGAAGGGGGGGTAGAGGGGAGGGGGGGAAGAACTGGGCAAATGGTTTGAGCAGCTTGGTAATCCTCAAGGGTAGGATTAGCAAGGGAGGGAAAAAAGCTAGGTGTGAGGGGCTCGTAAGTTTGTGACTATTGGGTTAGTTGAAAATGGTAAGAGGCATGAGCAAAGAGACGATGGAGGGAATAGATGTTAGGATGGAGCTCTGGGAAGGTTAAGAGGGTGGTAGCAGTAAGGGTAAGTGAGGTTATGATGTTGGCAGAAAGAGTGGTTAGATATGGGAAGTTGGATGTGAGATAGGCCTTGTCATCTTCCGACACTTCTTTTTGCTGGTGCGATGGGATGATCAGATGCATGGGTGGGATGTTGGTTATGTTGTGCCTTGCAAATAATAGGGATGGCCTTTGTAGCAATGGCAACAAACTTGCAATAACCCTGAGGGGAGGACTACCCATGAGGTAGACATATGCAATGAAAGCATCCGTCTTGAGTGTTATAAACCCAGCATGTGAAGACAAACAGAAGATATTTTTCTCATCTTCAAACAAAAGTCTTGGCAAATTATGCGCAAGGTTTTAGTCTCGATGGAATGTTCCCAATTGATTGTTGGATGAGCATATATGATCCTGATTTGGAGTTGCTTCCATTGGATAAAGCACGGGTGCATTGAGGTGATCTTCCACTTGTAGAGCAGCCACAAGCTCTTGGTACACCACTGTTGTGCATTGTAGTGGGGTGTCATTGGTGTTGTCTTCCAATGCCTCATTGTTGTGCACTAGCAATTGGAGTTCAACCTTGGAGATGATTATTTTTTGGGAGTGCATCTCATTCATTTTTTCTTTGTATTGATGGTAGATGGTTGTGTATGCCTCCTTAAGCTTTCTCATTTGCAAGGTGACCTTTGCTTGTTGAGGAATGTCTTTAGTGGTATTGGAACATTGGTCCAAGACTTGGGCTTGTGAAATGCTAGCCTCTTGAACTGTAGCAAGTTGGTCTTTTAAGATTCTGCATTCCCTTGTAAGCTCATCAATGCTGAAGGCACGTACTGCCAAAGATTGTTTCATGTCTTCAAGCTTGTCTTTGCAATCTTGGAGCTCTTCTTCTTTGTGAATTAGAGTGAGTTGAGCTTGTGCCACTACCTCTGTCTATTGCACATGTGCAGATGTCAAGGAGTTATAGTAGGTCTGTAGGATTGCTGTTGCTTCTACTACCGCAACCAGCTATGTTTGACTTTGGTGGAGGTTGGAGGTCACATCCCTTATTGCCTTCTCTTGAGCTTGGAGAGCTTGGTTCATGCGCATTTCTTCTACCTCCTTCTCATCTATCTGTGCCTGAAGTGCCTTGACCTCTATGGCGATTTCCTAGAATCGGTCTTCGATTTTTGATGCAGTTTGCCTTTCTGATTCTCTTGCACATTCTTCCTTGGCCAAGCTAGTGAATAGTTTTGACATTTGGATCATTTGGCTAGCTTGATGTTGGAGAATGACAGACGGTGATGAAATCTGGCGATATTGCTGACACAAGTGGTGCCCATGTAGCCATCTCGATTATTCTATAGTACTTGGGGCAGGTTATTCCAATGGCATTTCAGTCCCTTGTGTACAATAGTCATACTGTTGCTTTGGCATTTGCTCCCCTTGTGGCTCATCAACTGGCATGGCGTCGATGGGTGGTTTGAGTCCTGATGTAGTCGCAGGCTCTGGTGCCGATCTTTCCTCAAGTTTGGGTGCCGATCTTGTCTCGAGCTCTGGTTGTTGCTGTTGGTGGAGACTTATTGGTGGAGACTTATTGGTTGTAGTTGTGCACTGAGCTGTAGCATCTCATGGGACAATTCTACAATCCCGACCTCCAGAATAGGTATTTCTGCTAAGGCATCTGCACTTATTAATGTGATAGTTGGAGAAGTTGGTGATGGCTCCCATACTGGTGAGATGGGTATGTCCAACTCCTCAATTGGTTTTGGTGACTGGGGCAGAGTCATTTCTCTTTATTGTAGTTCTTTTTTTATGATTATAGCCAATAAGTGTGGAATTTTACATGTTTGGCCTGAAGAACCATCGAGCTTCTTGGTAAAGAAGATGACGAATTGCTAGACCCAGTCTTGTTTTAGCTTCTTACTTAGCAAAACAAATGTGTGGAGTGGAAGGGAGCGATCTTTGCCGTACTTAATCCCCAGGATTGTGGATAGGAATTGTGCTGCTTCCTTGAGGCGATGGTTAAGGATTGTGTGAAGCAATATGCCATCTCTATGGATGCCCTTGGTGAGGAGAGACTGTACTTCAATAAACTTTGCATCAGCAGGCCATTTATGGTATTTGCCACCTTATTTTAGCAGTAAGAAAGCCCTTTGAATGACTATACTATCGAGGATAATGTTGAGTGGGCTCTACTGTATAGTGATTGTACCATACTTGCCATCCTTTGCATTGCTAGAGTAGTAAGAATGGACAAAGTCCTTGATGTAGGTGGTAAAGGTAGGACTGTCCTCCAAGGATTTGAGGCTCTCATGCAAACTACCTAGACCCCATTACTCTAAGGAAGATGTTGCTTCCTGGGAAAGAGCATAAGTCGATGTGGGTGGCCATACAAGTTCCAGTGATTGGGCCTTAGCAATGGCTATGTAGGCCGGTTGTGACTGGGGTAGCATTTGTTCTACTTGGTCATGCATTGAATCTTCTTCGGAGCTTTTTGGACCATGAATGCTTGTGGTCTCCATGGTTGAGAGGATGTAGATGGCTACAAACTTTGGAGGGGGTCTCGTGGTTGAGGCAGTGGGCTCTTTCGGTGCATCCTCTTTAGTGGTGGCATCTTTTCTGAACCTGCATCCATGTGCATGTAGTTTACCATTGATCATTAGATTGATTGCAATGTCGGTATGACCTTTTTGTGTGTGAGAGAGAGAGAGAGATCTTATTTTATACATGCTTTGAGAGTGTGGAATGAAAGTGTGTGGTATAATTATTCATGCAATCATCTATGTGTCTAAGCAAAAGTGTGTGAGTGCACGTGACCTAGTAGCTAGGTAGGGACTAACTATATGGTTTTTTTGTTGGGATTTTCATAAGGTAGCTAGAACTCATTCATCACTTCTGAGCCCTAGATAAAATCAATTGATGCTACCTATATGTGCGAAGACATACATATGCAAATGAGTGCTCGTGATATAATCTAATCCTAACTAAGAAAGACTTGGTTTCCCAAATCTTCATTTTTGTCAGGGATGGCTTGCGTGTTGATGTAGTAGCACTTCAGTCGGCTCCCATTTATTGTTGTGTTGAGTTGGACTCCATCCAATGTTTCTAGTAGCACAGCTCCAACAGAATTTATCTTTCATACTCGGTATGGTCCTTGACCTAGATATTTTAGTTTCCCCTTGTGTACTTTGGCATTGTATAACCGGACTAAGTCACCTTCCTTGATGTCTTTAGCTTTAAGGTTTCTGTCAAACCATGCCTTTCTTCTACGTTTTTCTATTGTCATGGCATGGTAGGTGACTAGTATTGTCTCTATATGCTTCTCCAATTGATAGAGCCATTCTTTCAAGGATTCCTGGTCTCCCATGCGTTCTTGTACTATGATGCGTAGACTTGGTATTACAAATTTGAGTGGGACCACAGCTTCAAGGCCGTACACCAATTGAAAAGGTGTGTTCCCTATACTGACCTTGAATGTGGTTCTGTATGCCCATAAGGCAACATTCAATTTCTCTACCCAATCAGAACGATGTGGTTCTACTACCTTGGTGAGGATAATGCATATTATTTTGTTGGTGGATTCTGCTAGTCCATTCCCTTGGGGGTAGTAGGGTGTGCTTTTTCTATGGATTACCATGAAGCCAGATAAGAGTTTTTGGATTACCTCATTGACAAAATGTGTGCCTCTATCCGACACAATTTCAATGGGGCATCCGAATTGGGTGATCACATTTTCATATAAGAATCTTGCTGTGCTTCTGGCATCTGCCTTTAAGACTGCTTTAGCTTCAGCCCATTTTGTAAAGTAATTAGTGGCCATAATGATGTAGCATGTCTATGTTCCTTTAGCTACTGGATGTATGGGACCCACATAGTCAATCCCCCATTTTTCGAATGGTTTTTGTGCAACAATTGGTGTTAGGGGATTGAAGTCTTTGTATTGTGGTTTAATAGTCTATTGGTATACATCAGAGCCTTTTACATATTCATAGGCATCTACCCACAGTGTTGGCCACCAGTAGCCTGCGAGGAGAACTTTTCTTGCTGTGGCTTCCCCTTGGAAGTGTCCTCCTGCAATGCCTTCATGGACTTCACTCAGGATTTGCATGATCTCATGAGGCATTACGCATCTTCTTAATATCTAGTCCTTGCCTATCTTATATAATTGTCCTGTAATGAGTTAATAGGATGTAGTCTTTAGAATCAATTTTTTGGCATCTACTGCTTTCATTTCAGGGGGTGGTCTTCCTACCATCAAGTAACCAATGATATCTCCACACCACTATGGAACAACATCTATTTGAAATAGTGTGGCATCTAGTAAGTCATCTTCGACTCTAGTGGCTTCTTCTCCCAACTTGACTCGAGACATATGATCGGTAATGTAATGTTGGGCACCTTTGCGGACCACTATTTTGAAGTTGAATTCTTGAAGCAAGAGGAGTCATCTGGTTATTCTTCCTGTGGTACACGGACGGTTCACAAGATAAAGGAATGCTTGATGGTCGATGTAGAAGACAAAATCATTTGCCAGTAGATAGTGCCAAAATTTCTTCACTATACACCATTGCTAGGGCTTCTCTTTCTGTGGTTGTATAGTTGATCTCTGCATCATTGAGTTGTCGACTGGCGAAGTAGAAGGGGTAGTCTTTCTTATGTTCACCAGGTTGACAAAGCACACTCCCAATTGCATACTTGGATCCATCAGTATGTACATGAAAATCAATATCCCAATTGGGAGATATAAGGATGGGTGTTGTGATTAGGTGCCACTTTAAAAGCTCAAAGGCTTGGTCACACTCTTCGGTCCATAAGAAATCCACTAATAATTTGTAAAGTGGTCTAGCTATCATGGCATACTGCATTATAAATCTTCTATAATAGTTGACACGTCCCATAAAGACCTGTACACCTTTGGAACTTGTAGGAGGAAATTCCATGATGATTTTGATTTTGTCCATGTTAGTTGCAATCCTATGTTGAGAGATGATGTGTCCCAAAACAACTCCGTGGGTGACCATGAACTGGCATTTTATTGGATTTAGGGAGATGCCATACTCCTTGCATTTGATTAGTACTTCTTCAAGACATTTGAAGTGGTCCTGTTTGTTTGAATTGATGCACAAATCATCCAAGAACACTTGTAAAAACATATTCAAAAATGACTTGAAAGTTGTGAACATGACTCATTGGAATGTGGCCGGGGCATTACAAAGGCCGAATGGCATGACTCTATATGCAAAAATACCCCATTCTATAGCAAATGTTGTTTTTGATTGGTCTTGAGGAGCAATTTGCACTTGGTTATAGCCATTGAAGCCATCCAAGAAGCTATATATTTCAGATCTTGCCACCTTTTCCAACACTATTTCTGTTAAGGGTAGGGGATAGTGATCCCTAATTGTGGCGGCATTCACATTTTTTAAGTTTATGCATATTCTGAGCTTCTTATTGCATTTAGGTACAATGACAATGGGTGAAACCCAATCACTGTTCTCTATCTCGTAGATGAATCCGGCATCTAGGAGTTTTTCCAGCTCGTCATAAACCATGGTGCCATATTTAGGATTTGTGCGATAAGGTCCACATACCTTAGGGTGAGCACCTTCCCTTATAGGTATTGTGTGTACTACCACTTCTGGTGAATTCCTTTCATCTCTTTTTATGACCATGGTAGGCAGTCATGGTATTCCATTAGGAGTTCTTTGAGTTTGGTTTCATCTTCTTGACGAAGCTGTTTCCCAATGAAAACCAGTTTTTCTTCCCCCCCTTCAAGGGCGAGGTTTATTGTGCATGTTTTTGTCAGTCCCTCATAGATTGAAGTTTCTCCAATGCTATCGGTTTCTTGAACTTCAGATTCTCTGAGTGGTCTTGGCATTGCTATTGACGCACTGCCACTTGTATAATTCTTGAAGTATTCTAGCACTTCTCAAAGATCGGCCTCTAATGGGGTGAACTAGCCTGACATGTGTCATGTGTATTGGGTGGAATAATTGCATTTATTCATTTGTTAGGCTCTTCTTGACTTTCTTTTCTTGAAGTCTCTTGATCGAGCTTCATCCACACATGTGGCTTATATTTCCAAAACTTCTTATGTTGGGAATTGTGGGGTAACTTTTCCACCGGTAAGGTGTTTCCAAGTAAGGATTCATTTGTTGCGCATACTCCTTCTAGTCCCTCAAGGGACCATTCAAGAGGCGGTGGTTCTGATTTCGAGGGAGTTGACTTTGCAAGGTACAATTTGATGATCCTTGATTGGACTCGTTCGAATTCATTGAAGTGCTTGGCCTTGGCTTTTCTACGATTTCCTCCAGCTTTCTTGCAGGATCTTTTGCTGTTATTTAACTTTGGAGGTTCAACTTTTGGGAGCTCGATTGCCATTAGGGCATGTAGAATGGCTAAGTCATTATCAAAGATTTGACCTTCAATTTCAGCATTTGTAGCCTCTGTTTCAAGGTCCCAAGGAAAATCTGAGTCATCATTGGTATGAGTACCTTCTTCAGGTTCATTATCCCACTTGAGGTCAGCCATAAAGAATGGCATCTCTAGATCGATTGGTTCTTCATGTTGGAGTGGAGGATCTACCTTTAGTGCCTTAGCATCGATTTGTGAGAAGATGGGGTCTAATGAATGGCAGTTGTTGATGGTTGCCAATGTTTGTATCCAATTATTGACATTGCTTTGTGAGTCACCCGCTATGGCATGCTGTTGCAAGGGAGCTGATTTGCTTGAGATTATTGTTGAAGATGTGTCATCCAATGCTCTAGGCACAATTGGTTTAATAGCTCCTATCCCCACATTCACCCTGACTACAGTGTCTCGATTCTGGATTGTCAGTCTATCAGTTCCCTAGTCATGGAGGACTGATGCTTCCCGTAACCAAGGACGTCCCAGTAAGATTTGATAGGATTTTTTGGGGAGATCCAAGATTGTGAATTGAAGGGAAAAGTGGACTCCTGCGATCTTTGTGGACATGCCATTCACTATTCACAAGGGTTTAGCCCATGAATCATCGGCAAGGCATATGTTGAAATTAGTCTTTTGCATTGGTGGGAGACCCCATTCTTTGTAGAGCTCCTTGGATAGGACATTTACACCTACTCCACCATCCACTATGGCTTGTGGACTTCATTACATGCTTGTGGATCAAAGGCACAGTAATGTTGCATATGTCATCTATCTCACCCATCTACACAGGGATATCTTCAATGTCATTCATAGGTGGAGGGGGATTTGTGATTTCAACCCATCCTTTGAAACTCTCCCAGAGATTGGGACAATTCCGTAGGAGGATGCCAATGGGAATCGACACAGGGCAACTAAGGATGCTAGAGAGCGGCTGCTTCAAGTTGATGTGGCGGTACATTTTGTTGTGAGTCTATTGTTGGAAGAAAGGCTCGATTACAATATCAATACTTTGTGGGGCCAAGTCATGGATTGGGTCTTGAGCTTGTTTCTTAGCCTCAAATTGAGCTTGTTCATTTTGTACCCATTGTTGAAGTGCCTGAAAACAAGCCTTCTCCACCTCTGGATTTGGGTATGGAGCTTCTTTTATTTGAGGCTCGGGAGTTGATGTGGATGAACTCGGTTGCTTATTGCTTGGCAGAGGTGGAGGCACTTAAGATTTCTTTTTAAGAAGTCACTTTGGTTGGATTGGAATGTTAGGGTCCTTGGTGGCCTCTTTCTATTGGCGTGTAATTACATTTATAGGTTGTGACTTTACACTTGCCAGACCCAAACTTTGATGGTCCACCTCAATGATGCCGATTGGGACGTCAGGCTTAACCTCTGTTTGTTCTGGGACCTTATTTTTCATGGTACAATCCATATAGGCATGTCCTATGCCACAATATCGACAGAATGGTTGGAAAGTAGCTGGGCTACCACGATGAGGGCACTCTGCAATCCAGTGATTTTCGCCACAACTGTAGCACTTGATTGGTGCTCGAAATGTGTTGGGTTGTACTTGATTTGCATAAACTGGTATTAGACCCTCTACACCTTCTACATAGTACACTAGGTACTCTGCTTCATACTCAAATAATGAGTCTACTTCCTCAGCTTGTAATTGATGCTTGTAATTGATGTATTGGAATTGCTTGAGGAGCTGGGTTTGGTGCTCTTGGATAAGGTCGTGGATTTGAATTCCTAAGTAGTTGTGGGACTTGTGTCCGAACGAGAACAGGATTTAGCCTCAGAGTTGGGGGCGCTTGTGCACGTGCCGGTTGCATGTATACTAGCATGGGTGCCGCTTGGTATTGTTGAGGTCGAGGTGGGTTATTGTGCATGTTGAAGATGCAACTGTTCTCATCATGGCCGCCGATGACACAGATATGGCACCACAACCTTGGCAGTGGATTTGCTTGTGCAGTGATCCTGGCTCTGAGGACCGAGCACTCATTTGCTGTATGATTTGCCATGCAGTGTGGACACCAGACATTTTCTCGCCATGGATATGTTTGAGTTGGCGGCTGAGACAAGTGAAGTTTTTGTTCCATGGCCTGCATCATGTCTTCTTTCATATTCATGTTCATGGCCTCTAGGAGATCTTCATTGGATGTTTCAGAAGTGTCCTTTGATTTACCCTTTTTCGAGCGCTTATCTCGTGTATTAGACCTGCCGTCATCACTGCTAGTGTCTGAGTCGATCATGCCATCCTCGATGTCAATGGCTGCCGCATGAGCAGCACTGAACGTTTCATAGCTACTTATATTTTTAATATCCTTTTAGATTTTCTTTCTGAGTCCTACAATGAACCATGTCGTGAGGTACTCTACATCTGGGCGTGCGTTACATTTGGTGATTAATCTCTTTATCTTACCCAGGTACGTGCATACATCTTCTTGCCTTGTTCGAGCTTGCTTAGTTTGAGAGCGGGATCATCTTGCTCTGTTTGAAAGCGTCGTTTGAATTTTGTTTAAAGTAGGTCCCATGTGGCACGTCCTTCTACAAGAAGGTCTAGGTACCATTCAGACACTTCATTAGTTAAGGCCATGGGAAACCAAGCCACCTTGGTTTCATGGGATTGATCACCTGCGCGGCATGCGGCATCAAAATGCTGGAGGAATCGGGCCGGATCTCCCCGACCCTTATATTTGGGAAGTTCTAGTTTTCCCAAGGGGCATCGGCCTTGATTGTTATTATTTCTTCAATTGAAGAAATTGTTAGCCTCTGCATCAAGGTCGATATCCCCATCATTGTCATGACAGTGTTCAGCCATGTTGGAGGAGTTAAAGGGCACGTGGTCAAATCTAAAGGGGGGATTGAGGGTAGAGGATTGGTGGGGGCAGTTGTCGCAGTAGAGTTATATGCAAATGTGGCGAGCGTTAGAGTCAAAGGCATTGGCCGGAACGTAGTTGCATGCAGATTCGACGAGATTTGCCAAGGGTGTCTCTACCATAAGTGGGTGTGAATGTAGTGTTGTTGGGAGGGTTAGAGTGGTGTTATTGTGTGTAGGGACCCTCATGTTAATAATGTGCCTAAGATTGTCCAAAGTGTGTAGGGAAATGTGCTGGTGGAGATGGATCATTAATCGGAGATTACGACGTGAAAATACAAGCGAATTTGTGCAAAACAGGGCCCACATAGGGGTGCGAATGAACGTGTGCCAAGGATGTCGAAATGGTGTGCAATGGGCTAGAAAAATACCTCGTAGCATGGTGTTTTTGTGTGTGACTAACTGCAGAGGTTACTAACTTAAGAGTTAGTCTAACCTAACTAAAATTAACTAGCCAAGGTTAGACTAACTTAACTAACCTAACCAAGGTGAAGACTAACCTAAAGTAGGTTAATATTAACCTAGGGTAAAATGAACTTGACCTAGGTTAATATGAACCTAGCCTAGTTATGACTAACCTAACGTGGGTTAACTAATCCTACTAACCTAACCAACTAATCGACTAAATTAACTATAGTTAGTTTTATGTTAGGTTAGTTTTTTTTTTTCCCTACAGTGTGGGGGGATGGTTTGCGACGGCGGCACGAGGGGGGCAGATTTTTGCGAGGGGGGGTGGTTTTTCAAACAGAGGGGGGGGTTTTGTTTTTCACACGGGGGGGTATAGGGGGAGGGGAGGGCATAGGGAGGGGGGTAGGGAGGGGGTGCAGGCACGGAGGGGTGTAGGGCGGGGGGAGAGGGGACGGGGGCGGGGGTGCAAGGGAGGAGAGGAGAGAGTCAAGGGCACGGGGCAGGGATGGGAGAGTTGAGGGCACGGGGTGGTGGAGGCGGGAGGTCAAAGGGGGGTGGCTGAGGGCGGGCGATCGCTGCCATTGGTGGCTCCGCCACTGGCAGGCCATCACTGCGTTGCCCTAGAGCAAGGGCCTTAAGGCCCTTGCATAGTTAGTAGTTTAGTTTAGTTTGTTTTGAGGTTAGTAATTAGGAGTGTAGGGAGCAGCCGGCGAGGGGGTTAGGGGTAGAGAGAGAGAGACAGAGTGTGTGTGTATGTGTGTGTGTGTGTGTGTGTGTGTAGGGGAGAGAGAGTGAGAGAGGGGGAAGGAGAGAGAGAGAGAGAGAGAGAGAGAGAGTGTGTGTGTGAGAGAAAGAGAGAGAGTGAGAGTGTAAGAGAGAGAGAGTAAGAGAGAGAGAGAGAGAGAGAAAGAGAGAGAGGGAAAGGGAGAGGTGGTGGTGGTGGAGGGGGGAGAGGGGGAAAGGGGGTGGTGGAGATGGAGGGGGGGAGGGGGGAGGGGGAGGGGGGGGGGGTGGAGATGGACGAGGGGGAGGGGGTGGTGGAGATGGAGGGGGGAGGGGGGAGGGTGTGGTGGAGATTGAGGGGGGGAGGGGGTGGTGGTGGTGGAAAGGGAGGGGGGAGGGGGAGGGGGAGGGGGGGGTGGAGATGGAGGGGGGAGGGGGGTGGAGATGGAGGGGGGGGAGGGAGTGGTGGAGATGGAGGGGGGAGGGTGTGGTGGACATGGAGGGGGGGAGGGGGTGGTGGTGGTGGTGGAAAGGGAGGGGGGAGGGAGAAGGAGGTGGTGGAAATGGGAGGGAAAGAGAGAGAGAGAAAAAGGGGGAGGGAAAGAGGGAGGGGTTGGTGGTGGTGGAGATGGAGGGGTGATAAGAAACTAAATGAGACCGCCACTAAGCCTAGGGCTACATGAGATTAGTGTAACAATCATGGAGGATTGAACCATACAAGAAAATCCATAACGGGGAGACAACAACGTAGGCAACACTCAACAATCTATTCCAATGCTTGATAAACAATACAATGATAGACCTCTTATATAGAGAGTCTCAAGGCATACGCCTACTGTGTGGCATCCTCTGATCCACATTCAACTTGTGGTGACCAATGTCCCACATCCATTCATGTAGTCCACATCCTCTTGTGTGGCTACCATAATTCCCACAAACATACCCCTCTAGGGTACCAACACAATATCCCATCAATTGGACATTGCACATTTCAACACCCCTCCTCAATGTACAATCATATGTGATCATCTCACCTCTCACCCCCAATGATTTGGCATTGCCAAACTCACTCTCTCAACACTCCCCCTCAATGACAAATTGGAGTGTTCAACAAATGTGTGTGCATGTGTCTAGCAACCTAGACACCTTATCATCCACTTTACACACCATGCTGTGTGGGCGGGACACCCAAGTGCTTTTTAGACACCCCATGTGTCAGGGAGAAGGAACCAACCCAAGTAGTGCATCATCAATGTACACTACTCCTGCACACCACAATCAAATATCTGTTTGAGCACCCGTGGGCTCGGGCAGAGGACCCTCATAAACATGGGTGAAAGAAAATTACATCCATTTTATGTTAAATGCAAGGGCAGGGCACCCACAATAATCTCGGTCATGATACAACATATCCATGATTTGCCATACCAGCCAATGCTGTGCCAGTTTTTCAAGGCGTAAGAAAAAATTTCTTGTACAAAAGGGGTTTTTAAGGTGCATAAAATAAGGATAATGTGCATGTGGCTGAAATAGGTAGGGTTCCAACCCTAAGGACTTTGGCTCCATGTTTGTAATCGTCTACCATCCAACTTTTCCCTGCTGCAGCTGCTCTCGTGCCGTCATGTCGAGTTCTCCTTCAATCTGCGGTTATGCTCTTCTTCAGCGAGCCTTCTTCAGTGCCTTACTCATAGCTTACACTTCTCTTTACTTCTTTCTTGCAAGATCTGCGCGAGGAGCTCCCTCCTGCAATGTAGAAGGGCGCCTGCATTTCCCCATCCATGGCTCCTCGGTAGCTCCTCGACAGTAGCTGGTGGGATACTATCAACAACTCTACCTCCCTGCAAGATGGTGTCTATTTCACTCTTTCCTCGGCTTACGCTTTGGTCGGCGCTGCTGCCTTCGTTCCTCTTTGGATCTCATTCGATTCGTTGCCTTCTAACGGACTCTTGTGCGTCATGTGTATCTACTTCAATTCGTGTCGAGCACTGCCACTGCCAAGCCAACCGAGGATACCAGCAAACGCGGCAGCGCGGTGTCTCAAACGTACGAGGTCTGTAGATCCAAGTCAATCATCCCGGCTTTGTGTGGCTGAAGCAGATGAGGCTGCAAAATGTTTGCTTTTGATATGCAGATTCGCTTGCCTGGCTCTTGCTTCTCTTAGAATCCGCTTGCCTCTTGCGCCTGTTCCTGTTATTCGGTGCTGATGCTTCGACTATTTGCTACTCATCCTCCTTTCGATTCGTCTTGCTCCCTTTCGCCGTTCTCCTTTTGATTCCTCTCACTGCTTGCTCTTATGAGTGCTTTTGCAGTGCTTTAGCACTGCTTGTGAGTGGTTTGGTAGTGCTTTGGCAATGCTTTGACTACTTGGTCACTGCTTTACATTTTTAGACTACTTTACATGGAATATGCAAAGTACTCTACATGTGCTTTGTGGGTTTCATTGCTTTGGCACTACTTTGTATGTGTGCTTGTCAATGCTTAGCAGTGCTTTGTGACTATTTTACCATTGCTTTCTCTTTTAAAACGGCTTTCCATGTAAACAGTCATTGCTTTCAGTATGCTTTGGCACTACTTTGTGACTTCTTGCTTTTGTGATTTCTTTTGCAGTGCATTTGCACTGCTTGTAAGTGGTTTAGTAGTGCTTTGGCACTACTTTTTGGCTACTTGGTCAGTGCTTGCATTTTTAGACTTCTTTACATGGAAAATGCAAAGTACCCTACATGTGCTTTGTGGGTCTCACTGCTTTAGCACTACTTTGTATGTGTGCTTGTCAATGCTTAGTAGTGCTTTGTGACTGCTCTACCACTGCTTTGTCTTTTAAAATAGCCTTCCATGTAAACAGTCATTGCTTTCAGTATGCTTTGTCACTGCTTTGTGACTATTAGATATGCTCAATGCCCCACCCTCTTGGTAACCACCAGTGGTACAAGGTGCTCAAGTTATAAGGCCCCCATATGAGGAGAAGCCATGTGTGAGCCCAAGACACTCGATGGATCTTGACTTATATGTCATATGAGGTCTATCAATGAGACTGTTGATGGTAGAAAGGTGATTGTGTGGGAGCCCCTTATTCTTGCTGGGGCCTGGGGGCCATAGCGGCCCCCTAGTGGGGGTTCGGGGGCGAGAGCCCCTGAGGAGACGATATAGGGAATATTCCTTGAATATTCCATGGATGACTAGTCGGTTCCATCAACTAGGTTGATTGGTCAGCTTCACCAGCTAGGTTGACTGGTCGGTCCCACTGACTAGGTTGATTTGACTACCGCCCTCATAGCTATAAAGAGGCAACCTCCCCAGTCCATTGTACCAGATCAGATCTTCCAGCAGAGATCATCTAGCTAGTAGCTCTTCAGCTAGTATCTATCTAGAGATCACCATCTAAGCTCCACTATGGGAGTGCACAGGTGGATGGAGCCATCATCTGCACTACATCAGTATTGAAGGAAAATTTTGTTCATCTCCAGTTTGCTGTGTACTCTCTATTCTTTGTTCAATTTCTGTTCCACTGCATCGTATAATTTAACAGTGACTGCTTGCTTTTGTGAGTGCTTTTATTCATCTCCAGTTTGTTGTGTACTCTCTATTCTTTGTTCAGTTTCTATTCCACTACTTCGTGTAATTTAACAGTGACTGCTTGCTTTTGTGAGTGCTTTTGTTCATCTCCAGTTCAAAAATGTGTTAATGAGAGGGTGAGAGATGGAGAGAGGTGCCTTGATGAAGCTCGATCATGTTGTGGTTTGTATAGGTGATAAAAAATTAGCATTTGTCATGTATACAAAAGGTCCTTTCAAACTCTGGCCTAATATGAGTGCAAAGATAGCATGTGGTTCACATAGGAGAGCACAAAAAAGAAATGCTGTAAAGCTAGGGATCATTCTGTTGAGATATCGAGCTCCACTCGTGATATGCCAAGGTGACCGTTGTGCATTTATGTCATCGACTTGCTAGCTGCAGATGCAGTTGGTACACCGCTCATGAATAATAGCTGGATGACAGTTATCTTTATGTACTCTAGTTAGTGGCTCAGTTAGTATGCCACCTAAGTTAGCTGAGTTTGGTTTGAGACCCACATATAGGGGTTCACCTATTCCTTTTGTACAAAGAGAGAGTTCTTTTGGCTTTCACAACTAAGAAGAGGAAAACTATTTTTAGCCTCCACCTTTGTGTGTATTCCCCCATTCCCCCCCCATTGTGTATGTGAGAAAGCTGCAAGTGAGACTCCTTACTTCTCTCCCACTCGCTTCACATGGTATTAGAGCCAAGTTCATGGTAAGGAGCTCAAGAAAGCAAACCAATTTCGTAGTGTCTTGGTCAGAGGATCAGTGTTGCTTTCCTTTTTTGAGTTTGGGAGCAAATCTCTATAGGTAGCATAGCTGAAAAGTGCAAGAGTGCACTGCTGTCTCAGATTGGGATGCCCTTCGCGATTATTTTTTTGATTCGAGGCCATTTCGGGGCCCGTTTTGGTGGCGGAAGTTTTTCGTAGGCACTCAAAAAAGTGCCCTGTTTTTGCTGTGCGACCACTATTCCGTGCGACCACTATTCCGTAGGTCGGTGAAAAGTTGCTGCTGAAATTGCATCGTATTCCTGTTATATTTCTTATTGCATGTTGATGCAAAATCGTCACTAGGAAGTGACTGTGTGGTCAAATACCACTTTCATCAATTTTGCAGATTTGCCCTTGTGAGGCAGTTGTGTTTTTTGCAGTGACAGAATATTTTTGCAGTGTTCTGTAATGGCATCTGATGCTCTTTCACAAATAGTCATTGAAAAGCTTGACAAGAACAACTTCCAAGCATGAAAGTTTAGAATGACGAATTTCCTTAAGGGAAAAGGCTATTGGGAGTTCATTACTGAAGCTGAACAAGAACCAGTTATTCCTAATGTTCCCAATCAATAGGAGTTATAGGCATTTAAAGGATGGCATGAGAGAGCCATAAAAGTTATGTACTGGCTGTCTATCAGTATTTCAAATTCTATGATTGTGCATATTCAGGATGCAAGCACGCTGAAGGAGGCATGGGATACTTTGACAAAAATGTATGGCACAAATACGCAAGCCAGGAAAATGCAGCTCAAGTAGCATGGGTCACCAGTGGAAGATGATGATTTAGTTTTTGTGACCTTGAATCGCCTAGGAAAGGATTATGCACAATTTCGGACATCCATTGGCATCCGTGAAAAATTTCCTGATATTAAGGAGTTGATTTCTCTTCTAATTTCTGAAGAGCAGAGAAATGGTGGTGCATCTTCTTCAGGCAGAACTTCAAAAGAACCTGTCTTCTACTCAAATGCTGGAAGAGGTAGAGGTAGAGGTAGAGCAGGCCGATCTGGAGGCCGTGGTAGAAATCAGAATACGCAGCAAATTCAAGAAACCAATCCTATGGAGGAGGACGTGGTAACTTTAGAGGCAAGGGGAGCCAAAGAGGTCATGGTGTATGGCACAGAGGCCAAAATGCAAACAACAATGTTGAATGCTACTACTGTGGTAAAATGGGTCATATGGCTAAAGATTGGTATAAAAAGTAGAATGACATCATGAATGGAAAATTGTAGCAAGGCAATTATGCATCCTCTAGTAGACAGGGGGATGACAGAAATGAGCATTTGTTTATGGTGCAACACATGACCAATTTTGTGGCAAGTACAAAAGAATGCAATGATGTGTGGTATGTTGACTCAGGTGCGTCAAACCACATGACAGGTCATGCAAAATGGATGCAAAAAATGGAAAGACTAGGATTTGTGGAGACTGGTGATGATACTGCACATCCTATTGTGCAGATTGGTTAAATTCCTTGGTCTATGTAGGATGGGAAAAAGAAATACCTGTCTGATGTATTTCATGTCCTGAATATCACCAAGAACCTGGTTTCTATTGGTCAAATGGTTGAGTAGGGCTTGCAGGTCAGATTTAATCCTCATGGATGCTTTGTTGAGGATATGAAAAATAAAGGTCGCTTGATAGCAAAAGGGAAGAAGAAGGGCAGGATGTTTACGTTGGATGTGGACATGCCTAAATTGAGTGCAGCAATGTTTGCACATGGGACCAGTGTAGTTGCAGATATTGATATCTGGCATAAACGCATTGGTCATGTTAATGTACAGCGACTTAAATTAATGCAGGCCCAAAATATTGTTGCAGGATTGCCTAAGTTCAAGGTTGCAAAAATGCATAAGGTATGTGAAGCCTGTCAATTTGGAAGGAAACCATTTCCTATACATGTTCAAGAGAGTAAGAGGCCATTGGAACTAATCCACTATGATGTGTGGACTACTAAAGCTGCATCTATTGGAGGCTGTCATTATTTTGTCACTTTCTGAAATGAAAAAATGAAATGTCTTCTTCACCTCAGATCCAATACGGATAATGTATGTTATGTGGACAAAAAATGTAACCTGGCTAGATTGTCAATGCATGGATTGAATCTTGTTTTGCTCCTTGAAAGAATAGTTCTTTGTAAAGACCACCATTGAAACCACAACATCTTTGGGAAACCTCAGCAGACACTCTTTGAATTGTTCAGCCTGCCACCTGCAAGTGTAATTGTGCTTGATGAATATTTTTAGGCGAGCCTTCATTAATCCTATAAGTTCATTGCAATACATCTCCTTGCCAATAGGGTCTTTCCTTTGCTTCTTTTTCCCCCACACCATGGTTCCTGTCTCCACATTCTCAAAGACCTTCACCATCACCTTTCTAGAAAAAATTCATCTAGCGTGGGTAGCATGACATTTTGCATGGGCCACATTTTTTATAGTCACCCAAAAGACACCCACGATGGTGGTAGCAGGCTTCAAGAGATTTGGGGCACAACACAAAATTCTAAATTCTAAAGACTAGTGACACCCATGTTAGCACGTTGAATAGCTTTGTAGCCACACAACAAGTGTTGTTGAATCCTAATCTCTGGAACATGTAGCCACACTCCCCTTTGCTATTTTCACATATCTTACAATCCCAATTGTAGCATGCTCCATGAATCCCAAAACTCTGGGTCCTGAGCTATAGTTGACTGCATCCTTCAAAAAACACATTTGCACATGATAAATGCAGTAGCATGTGTATCTGTCCATCTTTTGAACAAAATAGGGCTTCAAGCAGTCAAACAAGCGTTGTTGAATCCTAATCTCTGGAAAATTTTCCTTGAATGGCTGGAAGAACTCAACCTATGCCGGTACAGAAAACAAAGGGAGCACAATTGGATAGAAATCATGGATAGAAATTACTTTATGGATAGAAATCATAGCACATATGTAAAGTGTGGGGGTTAAAGGTCACTGTGCCTTTACCCCGGTTATGTACAATACTCAAACACATATATAAATGAATGAAAAAGAAGATTAGGGTGGTTCTGCACCCACCAAAACTTGTGTGGCTCTCTGTCTCTTTCTCTCCTTCTTCCATTCTTGCTTCCGTTGAGAGCACTCTCAACTGGTATCAGAGCCCGGGTGATCTAGCTGAGCGTGCGTGAATGCTTGGAAGCTCAGTAGCTTTGTGGGAGGAAGGAGAAGCTTTGTGGGAAGCTTTGTGGGTGACTTTACTTGCATCCGAGTGTGCAGAGACCTTGGAGGAACCTTTGGAAAAGTCACTTTGGCTTTGCAAAGTGGTTTTGAGAGCCTGTTAAGAGCTTTCAAAGAAAAAGTCGTTTTTTGAGATTTTCTCTGTTCCGTTCGATGACAGAGACTCCGTATTGACTTGTAGAGGCAACTATTGCTTGCTTTTGGTATCCACATTACTTCAGGAGCCTGGAAACACCTTCATTCCTGAATCTGGGATCATTTCATTGGATTTCTGAGTCACTATGTCAGTTCCTGCGTTTTTTGCCCGGGTGATGGAACTCAAGTTTGGAGCAACCATTTGCAGATCTGTCAGTTCCGATGGATCAAGAGGTCCTAAAACTTCTATGTTGCTCATCATTTGCACTCCGGTGGAGTTTACAAACAACTCTGTTTCAAAAAACGTTTTTCAGTCCGTGTGTTGGACCCAGTGATTGAGACCACGGTTTCCAAAACCGTCTGTCCCATTGCGTTCCGGACGCCCAAAAACCCCTACCTATCAGTTCTTGCATGATTCGGTGGAGGATTTTTAGAGTTATAAATCTCTGTGTATTCGATTTCGTCTCTCTGTTATGCATTTTTCATACTAAGGTTTTGAAACCTTAGATTTATGCCACATGGCAGTGGATAAGTGTTGACTCCCATTTCTCACTCATCGGTTGGGATTTTGGAGTTCTGGCAGAAGAGAGATATTTGCATATTTTCTTGCTGAGTCCAATTATGCAATGACACCCATGTTTTGAAGCATCTCAGGTTCTATTTTCAGTAGCGCTCATTACCGTGGGACTATGATTTCTTGAGCATACCTTATGCAGATCACTCTGGTTGCAGTTTGAGTAGTGTGTTTGAGTAGTGTGTGCTCATTCATGGTATGCATTGGGTTGCAATGGATGATTTATAGGCCATTTGGATGCATTGCGGTCCTTGTTGGATGCACTGATAGGCCCAAATTGCCTTGTGGGATGCTATTTTTTATGGACGCTTTGCACATGGATGCTATTTTATGCTGAGGGACAGCTTTGACACATTGTTGGTGATGCACTGATAGTGCTATGCTCTCTTGATGAGATATAATTGATGCATATGCCAGTGGACGGTGTTTATGCTTGAGTCATTTGGCACTTATTGGCATTTTCTTTTGGGCCAGATTTGCTCATATGGATGCATAGTATATGCACATGAGTCAGATGCATCTTTTGATGCTTTGAGCTTTGAATTTTGGTGATATTTCACTCTATTATGGCATACACATTTGGGTGCACCTAGTATTTGGTGTGATTCTCTCTTGCAGGCACTAGCATTTGGGATTTTGTTTCATTTGCATCATGGCATCCTCTTCCACGTCTGAAAAGGAGTTTTTCAGCATTAAAAAGTTTGATGGGACAAACTTTTCTTTGTGGAAAGAACAAATAAGGGATGTCTGAGGATGATTGGAATGAGTTGGATGCATTAGCAAAGTCTACTATTAGACTTCATCTTGCAGAGTCAGTTTATTTCACAGTAGTAAATGAGCAGACTACGGAAGATTTGTGGAAGAAACTGTGTGCCACTTATGAGAAGGAAACTGCCTCTAATAAAGTTTACCTCATGAAGAGGTTGTTTGAGCTGCAGATGAAGGAAAGGGTCTCCATTGCTTCTCACTTGAATGAATTCAATATTATTTTCAGCCAGCTTCAGGCTCAGAAGATGAATTTTGATGCGGAGACTAAGGCAATATTTCTCTTATGTTCATTGCCATCCTCATGGGATACCTTCCGTACAGCTGTAAGTAACTCTGCACCTGGTGGAGTACTGAAATTTGATGATGTTGTGGGTAGCTTGTTGGCCGAGGAGATTAGACGATGGATGGAAACAAGCAGGATGCAGCCTTAAATGTGCAAAGGGACAGATCACAGTTCAGGGGGAAGTCCCAAGAAAGAGGGAAGTCTCGTAGCAAATCCAGGGCACGGAACATTGAGTGTTACCATTGTGGCAAGAAGGGCCATATGAAAAAGGATTGCTACAAGCTGAAAAGAGAGCAAAAGGATAAGAAAAATAATGCAAATTGGGGTGCAAATCAAAAGGAAGAGAGTCCAAGGGAGGACAAAGGAAAAGTGAAGATCGAGGAGATCAATGCAGTCACACATGATAGTGACAATGATGTTCTCTTCATGTCTAGTTTATCTGCAGAGTTGCTTACCACTTCAGATGATGCATATTCCCAGGATTGGATTTTGGATTCTGGTGCTTCATTCCATGTTACTCCCCATAGGGAATGGTTCTCCACTTATAGTGGAAAGACAGGTTGTGTGCATCTTGGAAATGACTATGCATGTGACATAGTGGGAGCAGGTGACATAAAGTTTTCTTTTGCAAATGGGTCTGCATTTGTTTTGAAACATGTGAGACATGTGCCTAAGCTGACCAAGAGTCTTATTTCAGTGGGTCAGCTAGATGATGCTGGTTTTCACACCACTTTTGGCTTTCAGAGTTGGAAAATTCAGAAGGGCTCTATGCTTTTGGCCAGGGGTGCCAAGTGTGGGACTTTATATCCCTTACATGTATCAGGGGTATTTGATCATGTTGTTGCAATAACCGAGCAGCCAAGCACTTCTTTGTGGCATTGCAGGTTGGGGCACATGAGCCAGAATGGAATGAAACTCTTATGCCATTTGGGTTATGTACCGCATTTGAGTTTCTCTTATTTTGAATTTTGTGAGCACTGTCTCTATGGGAAGCAGACTAAATCAGCCCATAAAAGAAAAGGAAAGAAAGAGTTTGAAATGCTTGATTTGGTGCATTCAGACGTATGTGGTCCCATGCCTACACAGTCATTAGGCGGGGCTGAATACTATGTGACATTCATTGATGATGCAACTAGGAAAATGTGGGCTTATGCTATAGCTCGGAAGAGTGATGTGTTCCAGGTATTTCAGAAATGGCTGGCCTTGGTTGAGAATCAGTCAGGTAGAATGCTTAAATGCCTACGGATTGACAATGGTGGAGAGTATCTCTCTCATGACTTTCAGCATTTCTGTGATACACGTGGGATTAAGAGGGAGCTCACATCCCCTCGTACTCCAGAGCAAAATCCAGTTGCAAAAAAGATGAACCGTACCATTCAAGAAAGGTTGCAATGCATGCTTTCCAATGCAAGTCTTTCTGGTGGTTTTTGGGCTGAGGCAATGAAGACTGCAGTACATGTGATCAATAGATCGCCTAGTAAGAGTTTGGATGGTGGTATTCCTGAAGAGGCATGGAGTGGCAAGAAGCCCTCTTACTCTCATTTGCGCATATTTGGGTGTGAGGCATATGCACATGTGCCAAAAGAGCTTCGAAAGAAGCTAGATCCTAAGTCTAGGAAATGCATCTTTCTGGGTTATAGTGAAAGTGGAGAGATGGGCTATCGTCTCTAGGATCCAGAAGCAAAGAAGATCATACGCAGCCATGATGTGGTCTTCAATGAGAAGAAGATGCATAAGGCACCCATGAGGGATGTGGAAATGAGGAGAATCACTTTCCAGGATGTGAATCCACCTGCATATGTTGATAGACAACAAGCTGTCCATGCACCAAATGTGCAAGAAATGGTGCCACCAAGTACTCCCACAGGTATACAATCAAATGTAGATGATGGATCATCTATCGGTGGAAATGATGAGCCAAATGTGGCTTATATGCAAATGGGATAGCAAGCTGAAATGCCCTTGAGAAGATCATCTAGAGTGTCTAGACCGCGTGATAGGTTTGTTCCAGGGCTAGACTATGTGATGCTTACTGATTGCGGGGAGCCTTCTTGCTACAGAGAGGCTATGATGCATGAGGATCAATGCAAGTGGGAGTATGATATGCAATCAGAGATGAGTTCACTTATGAAGAATAAGACTTGGGACTTGGTTTCTTTGCCACATGGAAAGAAAGCATTGCCATGTAAATGGGTCTACAAAATGAAGGTCACAGGTGATGATGTGCCTAGGTACAAGGCCCGTTTGGTTGCTAAAGGGTTCAAGCAAGAGAAGGGTGTGGACTTTGATGAGATATTCTCTCCAGTTGTGAAGATGACCACACTTAGATGCATGCTTGGACTAGTGGCAGCAGAGGATATGGAGCTTATGCAGATGGATGTCAAGACAGCTTTCTTGCATGGGGATTTGCATGAGGAAATTTACATGGTGCAGCCGGAAGGCTTTGAAGAAAAGGGCAAAGAGCATTTAGTTTGCAAGCTAAAGAAGAGTCTCTATGGTCTTAAGCAGGCGCCTAGAGAATGGTATCAGAAGTTTGATGCTTTCATTCGGTCCCAGGGTTTTAGGAGGAGTGAAATTGATCACTGCCTCTACACTAAAAGGGCTAAGGATAATAGCTTGATAATCTTGGCACTATATGTGGATGATATGCTATTGGCTAGCAAGAATACTTATGAGCTAGATGCATTAAAGTTGCATGAGGCCTTTGATATGAAGGATTTGGGACTTGCAGGTCATATTCTTGGTATGCGCATCACACGTGATCGGAGTAGGAAACTCCTTTGGCTTTCACAAAAAGAGTATGTTACAAAAGTATTGCAGCGTTTCAATATGGAGGGGGGGAAGGCAGTGAGTACTCCATTGCCTCCATATGTGAAACTGAGTCATACAAATAGTCCCAAATCAGATGAGGAAAGGGCCATGATGGCCAAGGTTCCTTATGCATCAGCAGTTGGGAGTCTTATGTATGCTATGATAGCTACTAGACCAAACATTGCATTTACAGTGGGAGTTGTTAGCCCGTATATGGCTAATCTAGGAAAGAGGCATTGGGAGGCAGTTAAGTGAATCATGAGGTACATGAAGGGTACCAAGGAGATGTGCATTTGCTTTGGTAAAGGAGACATGCGTGTACTTGGGTACACAGATTCAGACTATGCAGGGCATGTGGATAGTAGGAGATCCACTTCTGGTTATGTGTTCACCTTTGCAGGTGGTGCAGTGTCGTGGATGTTTCGTGCACAGAAGTGCGTGGCTTTGTCTACCACAGAGGCTGAGTATGTTGCAGCCACAGAGGGTTGCAAGGAGGCTATATGGCTTGATCGGCTAGTGGGAGATTTGGGGATTCATACAGGTGTACCGACATTGCATAGTGATTCCATGAGTGCTATTCAGCTAGCACAGAATCCGGTCTTTCATGCAAAGACCAAACACATTGAGGTCAGGTACCATTTCATCAGGGAGGTACTTGTTGAGGACAAGCGCATAGAGCTTGTCAAGGTTCATACAAATGATAACCCTGCAGATATGTTGACGAAGAGTCTACCTAGTCAGCGGTTTGAGTATTGTCGTGTATTGATGGGCATTGGATAGTATGCTCACTGGTTGTTCTCCCTTAAAGGCACATTGTCCTTTTAAGTGGGAGGTTGTGGGGGTTAAAGGTCACTGTGCCTTTACCCCGGTTATGTACAATACTCAAACACATATATAAATGAATGAAAAAGAAGATTAGGGTGGTTCTGCACCCACCAAAACTTGTGTGGCTCTCTGTCTCTCTCTCTCCTTCTTCCATTCTTGCTTTCATTGAGAGCACTCTCATAAAGCACTCCATGGACATATATAGAATTTGTAAAGTAGTCACAAAGCACATACTAATAACTTGTAAATTTCATGCAAAGCACATTAAAAGTAGAAAGCAGTGGAAAAGCACTCATCAAGTAGTCAGGAAAAGGACAAGCAATCATAAAGCAGTGCCAAAGCAATAACAAGCACTTTCAATGCACTACCAAAGCACATGTAAATCTCTATCAAAGCACATGTAAAACACTCTTTGAATAGAAAGCAGTGGACAAGTAGCCACAAATCAATGTTAAAGCACTTTTAAAGCAGTCACAAAGCACATATAGAGAAGTTGTAAAGCAGTGGTGGTTAAGCAGTCACTGCGAAATTCTTTATAGAATCTAAGAAGTCAAAAGCACATGCAAATAACATGCCAAACCACATACAGAGCTTTGCTAAAACACTACCAAACCAATCACAAAAGAAAGCAGTGACAAACACCACTAAAGCATTGTCATAGCATTGAAAAGCACATGTAAAAGTACTCCTCATATAGAAAGCAGTGGGCAAGCAACCACAAATCAATGTTAAAGTACTTTCAAAGCAGTCACAAAGCACATACACAGAACTTGTAAATTTCATGCAAAGCACATTACAAGTAGAAAGCAGTGGAAAAGCACTCATAAAGCAGTTAAGAAAAGGACAAGCAGTCATAAAGCACTGCCAAAGTAGTAACAAGCACATGCAAAGCACTACCAAAGCACATGTAAAGGACTTGGGAAAAAAGATTTTGATATGACAATTGTTTTCAAGGACTTCAAAAGCAAGCCCCTACCATCATACTTCATGTCCTAACTAGCATTAACTAGCATATGACAGTCCACATCTTCAGCACATGAAAAGAAACCCGCTATATAGCCTTCCATGAAATTATAAATATCTCCCATACCATCTTAGGAGACAGTAATATTTTTTGTAATCCTCTCTTCCTCTTCATATCCACTGGCTGCCGAAGTGTACTTGGAAAGATCTATAATTTCATCAAAGGCTAGCACACAACACAGGCTTCCATGAAATTATAGATCTTTTGTACACTTAGGAGATAGTAATATTCTTTGTAATCCTCTCTTCCTATTGATCTTGTTCCCTTGGCTATTGAACTATACTTGGAAAGATCTATAATGTCATCAAAGGCTAGCACACAACATAATAAATTTGCCATTGTGGCTAGATTGGGGATTTCTTTTTATGTTCCATGAGTATTGGGACTCTAGACAATAGCGCAAGTGGTGAGGACACAAAGATGAAGATGCCCAACATAGTTAAAAGGAGACAAAGACTTCAGGATTGTAAGTAATGGAATATTCTATGTGGGTGGTAGCACGTTTGGTCGGTATGCTTTTTGTGCTTAAAAGCTAAGAATCTAAGAAGTCAAAAGCACATGCAAATAACCTGCCAAAACACATATAGAGCTTTGCTAAAACACTACCCAACTAATCATAAATGCAAGTAGTGACAACCAGTCATCATAAAGCACTACCAAAGCACCAAAGCATAAACAAGCACATGCAAAGCACTGCCAAAGCACATGTAAAGCACGCGCAAAGCACTGCCAAAGCAATGTAAAGATCTACCAAAGCACATGTAAAGCACTCTTCAAATAGAAAGTAGTGGACAAGTTGCAACAAATCAATATTAAGGCTCTTTCAAAGTAGTCATCACAAAGCACATACAAAGAACTTGTAAATTTCATGCAAAGCACTTTACAAGTAGAAAGCAGTGGAAAAGCACTCATAAAGAAGTCAAGAAAATGACAAACAGTCATAAAGCACTGCCAAAGCAATAACAAGCACATGCAAAGTAGTAACAAGCACATACAAAGCACTACTAATGCACAGTGTAAAGCTTTGCCAAAGCACATGTAAATCACTCTTCAAATAGAAAGCAGTGGACAAGCATCCACAAATCAATGTTAAGGCACTTTTAAATCAGTCACAATGCACACAGAGAGAACTTGTAAATTTCATGCAAAGCACATTACAAGTAGAAAGCAGTGGAAGAGCACTCATAAAGTAGTCAAGAAAAGAACAAGCAATCATAAAGCACTACCAAAGTAGTAACAAGCACATGTAAAGCACTGCCAAAGCACATGTAAAGCTCTACCAAAGCACATGTAAAGAACTCTTCAAATAAAAAGTAGTGGACAAGCAGCCACAAATCAATGTTAAGGCACTTTCAAAGCATTCACAAAGCACATACAAAGAAGTTGTAAATTTCATGCAAAGCACATTACAAGTAGAAAGCAGTGGAAAAGAACTCATAAAGGAGTCAAGAAAATGGCAAGCAGTCATAAAGCATTGCCAAAGCAGTAACAAGCAAATGAAAAGCACTGCCAAAGCAGTGCCAAAGAACTGACAAACAATTAAAAAATCAAGTTGTCAAAAAGTAGTTTTTAAAAAGAAAGCAGTGGTAAAGAAGTCACTTAGCAATTCTTAGCAAAATCTAAGAAGTCAAAAGCACATGCAAATAACATGCCAAACCACATATAGAGCTTTGCTAAAACACTACCAAACCAATCACAAAAGCAAGCAGTGAGACAAAGCATCACTAAAGCATTGTCATAGCACTGAAAAGCACATGTAAAGCACTCCTCAAATAGAAAGCAGTGGGCAAGCTTCCATAAATCAATGTTAAAGCACTTTGAAAGTAGTCACAAAGCACATAGAGAGAACTTGTAAATTTCATGCAAAGCACATTATAAGTAGAAAGCAATGGAAAAGCACTCATGAAGCAGTTAAGAAAAGGACAAGCAATCATAAAGCACTACCAAAGTAGTCACAAAGAATTGCTAAAGCATTGACAACCGGTCAAAAAATCAAGCTGTCAAAAAGTAGTTTTTAAAAAGAAAATGGTGGTGCTAAAGCAGTCATTGATCATGAATCCAATACCATAGAAGCTTCTAAAG
>NC_141621.1:22992717-23047717 GCF_047967505.1 Dipteris shenzhenensis
GAGGAGAGATGTGTATGTTCATTGACAATATTCTCTGACGCTACCAGCCTATTTGCAAGACAAAGCGGTGCATTTTGACAATTTTGACATTTCCTAGTTCTTGCATCGAATGATAAGAAACTGCTTTTTCTAAACTTGCATCTGTTTGTTGTGACATTTGTCACAAGGTATTGTAAAATAGAATTTTTTCAGTTCTTAAGGTTCGATATTCATATTTCATGGAGTCTTCTCAATCTGCTACTATGGAGAAATTTTCTGGTCTGAACCTCCTCATCTGGCAAAAACAATCACCATGAAAAGTTTTGTAAGGACAAAAAGGAAGCAACTACAAAACCAAAAACTGCCAATTTACTTTCAGTTGATGTGCCTCCACAAGATGAGGCCTCCTATGATGATTATGCTTTTTGAACCAGCTCCACATATGCTCCAGATCTCTCTTTTATGTTGAGTCAAGGTACTCTGCCTGGATAGTCCTCCAAAATGAATGGAATAAACTATTGTGTTCTTTGTAAACACCTCTGATCACCATATGATGTAGTCCATGTGTATGTGTTTAGCTCCATGGTACCTCCTGCAGACATTGTATGCATGTACATGCAAGGGAGATAACCATTGGAGGGTCTTATGTATCCCTTTGTTTGACTTCACACCCTTGGGAACCCTTGCTAGCATGAGATCCTAGCCATAGATTTATCCTTGACCACCATGAGATGGCTTGAGATACTATGTGACTAGATGTATCCTTGACATAGCCTGAGGCATTCCCTTGAGGGGGGGTTTGATGGGATATCTCAAGGCGTATGCCCCAGGCACACCTTGGGTTCTATGTGTGTGTGCTAGAGGCATAGTTAGGTGCCCATAAGCATAGTTAGGTGGGAGTAGATGCCATCTAGATGTTGGCTAGATTCTAGGGGAGTAGATGAGCTCAGTGGCCTTTGGTCAGAGGTCATCGATGATGTCAGTGATCATGTAGAGATGCCCTACATATGGCTCTCATTGTTCTTCATTTTATGAGCACTTCTTTTCATTGTGTCTATCTTCTGTTGCTTGCATGCTCTCTTCCAACACTGAACTGTGTATACTTGACAAGTTACTCTATCTCCATCTAGTTTATGCTTGGAATTTGAGGCCACATCAAGTCTTTGCACAATGCATTGCAAAAGCTAAAGAACTACTCTCGCTGATCCAGGACTTCATGGAGACAATGTGAAGCTTAAGTAGGACAATAATTAATAAAGAAAGACACAAAATCTTCCTACTAAAGTGTCCATGGGTGGAGGAAAGGCAAGAAGGTTCTTGTTCAACCACAATGCTGATAAAGAAAAACATACATTGTCTCAGAGCGCTTGGCTCAGAGCGCCCTAGGTTGCAAATACTAGAAAGCTTTGTGTGATTGCAGTACAAATCAAGCTTCACATCCATGAATTGCTACTTTGAGAGCAAAGCTGTGGACAAAGCTTGATGCATATATAAAGTTTTTTAGGTAGGGTCAAATGGATGAGATTTATTATGAGAGATTTTGGACAACATTGGGAGAATTCATATTATTGATGGTAGAAGCATGGGGGGGAGTCCCATTACACATTACATGGTAATCCTCCTTAGGTTGAAATTTTGTGCATTAACCTTGAGTCAGTTTATGTTTCTAATACAATGTTTTTTGTTACAGCATATTCTTTAGGCACATGCACCATGGTTTGTGGAGCAATGGGGGCCTCTGTCCATTTGGAATGCTCAAGGCATGGAGAAATTGCACTATAGAGCAAAGGCAGCCTCCTTTAAGAATACAAGGCATGGGGTTGTATAGTGCAAAGCAATGCACTAGACAAAATGCTTGACTTGTTTTATAGATGTCTAGAGCTAGGACTGTCAAGCGCAACAAGGTAGAGGTCTCAAGTCTAACAAAAGTGGTTCAACATGTCAAGAAGACAAGGAGATGTGCTGCTTGGAAGTCCTCCACAGGGAGTCAAGGGGTTGCTCTTTGGTTGCAACATAGAGTCACACAGGAAAGCGTTCGGTCCTAAGAGACCTCAAAATGTAAAATGTTTGATGAATAAAGTCAACATTATTTTGAGTCAATAAAAGATTCCAAATTTCACAAATTTGTTTGAAAATTGTAGAGTTGCATGTGCGACATGGTAGGGTGGAGGGGTGGGTGGGTGAGGGGGAGGGGGGGGAGGGTGATGAAGATCTAGCATTAGCAAATGGGCAATAAAAGAGCAGGGGGTGCACTCAAAAAACCCTAATTTAAAAGGGCCTATAAATTAAAACCCTAAAGTGCTTTAAGGAGACTATATAAAGCATTTCAAAACCCTAAAATCCCTCATTTCTATGACACGAGTTAAGCAAACTGCTAGACCAACTGAATACCATTTAGATGCTACCTACTCTTGTCCTCACAACTCCATGGTCTCCAATTGCACTCCGAGCCCCAGTGGCTAATAGGGCAATGATTAGCAGGGATCTAGAGGCGGTACTCATCATCAGGAATCCTAGCAACAGGAGTCCCGATTCTCATAGAAAATCCCAGTAGGACCTAGGATCTTAGCACGATGAGGGATCCCAGCATGATCAAGGGTCCTCTTAAGTAGTCCTTCCACACAACTAACCACCATGGAAGTAGAGAGGTCTCCCAAGAGAGACAAAATAGTCCCATCAATTGTGATCATATGCAAACCATTGTCATGCCCTTCTCAGTCTCCTAGTGTGGAGCATCTAGACAAATAAGGGGAGCAAGAAAGCCAAAGCGAGGAGGTGTAGAAACTAAAGGGGACATAAAAAGAGGAAGTATTTGGTGGGCTCGCAGATATCATGAACCTTGGCTCCTATCCTCCAACCAAGCTGACTGCACGGAAGAGCATCATCAATCCTCTGTGCCTTGAGATTGTCACATATAAGAAACCTCTAGTATGAGCTAGGCAAGAGCCTTCGCTTGATGCACAGCCTCAGCCAAAGGGAAAGAGGCCAAGGAAAAAGAAGGCCCCTAGGCATGAGAGGCCACCTCGACAGACCCACTAGACACAGGAAGAGGAGTTTGAAGAGGAGGTTGCAAGGGAGGAGAGGCAGAAGAAGTTCAAAGTGGACAAGCAGCCATGGAGCCATGTCCAAAGGCCAATGCAGGGTCTCCCAAAGACTAAGAGGTGCAATAAGTCAAGCGTGAAGGCTATTGAAGAGATCCACAAGTTCTATACCATTGTGGACAATCTCATTCCCCATGCACCCTTCCAGTGTGTTCAACGTGAAATAGCACAACAATACAAGGATGATGTGCATTTCACTTCAAGAGCTATGGGACAAAATCAGGAGGTGATGGAGTAGATGGCAATAGGTCTTTTTGAAGGCACGCACTTATGCGCTATCCACGCCAAAAGAGTAACAATGATGGACAAGGACCCTGCACTCACCAAGCGCATCTGCTCTAATCCCTCCCTTAGTCCATACATGTTGCTTAGGTTCACTTGGTGTATTATTTTGTAAATCTCCTCCCTTTCATTCCAATGACTAAAAGATATTTGTATGTTCTATTATTGTTCCCATGTTATTATACATGTTATGTGATGCTTTCCATCACTTTATGCAAGTTTAGTGTGAATTTGAGTGGTCAAAATGAAGTATTTTTGATCTGGCACTGAAGGGAAAAGTGTTCACAAATAGGCTCCATATGCACCATGGTGGGTTCTGGCATTTTTGCGCTCTCCATGCGATGCTGAACACTTTTCCCTTTAGTGCCAAGGTGAGATTCTTGCTAGATTGCTAAAAAATAACCATTATAGTTCCAGGGTGAGATTCTTGCTAGATTGCTAAAAAATAACCATTAGGTATGCTATCAAAAGGTATGTGATAGCATACTTTTGAACATAATAATGAATGAAAATATTAATGCCAACAACAATTAAAGTTACATAATACAATGACAACATAAAAGAAATTTTGTAAAAGAACACAAAATGGCACACTGTAGAAAAAGTATATCTGTATTCATATAAAATAAAAGTATGTACAATAAGGCTTCACAACCCCTGTTTCTTTTTCAACCATAGCTTTAAAAGCTTTGAAATGCCTAAACACTTCACTTTTCTTTTTCATAAAATACACCCAAACTTTTATGCTATAGTCATCAATAAAAGTGACAAAATAATGATAGCCTCCAATAGATGCAACTTTATTAGTCCACACATCAAAGTGGATTAATTCCAATGGCCTCTTACTCTCTTGAACATGTCTAGGAAATGGTTTCCTTGCCTGTTATCCGAATTGGCAGGCTTCACATAACTTATGCATTTCTGCAACCTTGAACTTAGGCAATCCTGTAATAATATTTTGGGCCTGCATTAATTTAAGTCACTGTACATTAACATGACCAATGCGTTTATGCCAGATATCAATATCTGCAACTACACCGGTCCCATGTGCAAACATTGCTGCACTCAATTCAGGCATGTCTACATCTAATGTAAACATCCTGCCCTTCTTCTTCCCTTTTGCTATCAAGCAACCTTCATTTTTCATATCCTCAACAAAGCATCCGTGAGGATTAAATCTGACCTGCAAGCCCTACTCAACCATTTGACCAACAGAAACCAGGTTCTTGGTGATATTCGGGACATGAAATACATCAGACAGGTATTTCTTTTTCCCATCCTGCATAGACAGAGGAATTTTACCAATCTGCACAATAGGATGTGCAGTATCATCACCAGTCTCCACAAATCCTGGCCTTTCAATTTTCCTTGCATCCTGCATCCATTCTGCATGACCTGTCATGTGGTTTTATGCACCTGAGTCAACATACCACACATCATTGCTTTCTTTTGCACTTGTCACAGAATTGGTCATGTGATGCACCATAAACAAATGCTCATTTCTGTCATCACCCTGTCTACTAGAGGATGCATAATTGCCTTGCTGCAATTTTCCATTCATGATATCATCCTACTTCTTATAGCAGTCTTTAGCCATATGACCCATTTTACTACAGTAGTAGCATTCAACATTGCTATTTGCATTTTGGCCTCTCTGCCATCCACCATGACCTCTTTGGCTCCCCCTGCCTCTAAGGTTACCACGTCCTCCTCCATAGGACTAGTTTTCTTGAATTTGCTGCATATTTTGATTTCTGCCACGGCCTCCAGATTGGCCTGCTCTACCTTTGCCTATACCTCTTCTAGCATTTGAGTAGAAGACAATTTCATTTGAAGTTTCTCCTGAAGAAGATGCACCACCATATCTCTACTCTTTAGAAATTAGAAAATTTTCATGGATGGCAATGGATGTCTGGAATTGTGCCTAATCCTTTCCTAGACCATTCAAGGTCACAGAAACTAAATCATCATCTTCCAATTGCGACCCAATGGAAGTAAGTGCATTTGCAATCTTGTTCACCTTCATGTGGTAGTCATTGATGCTCATATTTTCTCTCTGCACATTATGCAACTCCTGCTTGAGCTGCATTTTCTTGGCTTGCGTATTTGTGCTATACATTTTTGTCAAAGTATCCCACGCCTCCTTCGGCGTGCTTGCATCCTGAATATGCACAATCATAGAATCTGAAATACTAATAGACAGCAAGTACATAACTTTCCTAGCTCTCTCATGTTAGGCTTTAAATGCCTGCAACTCCTGTTGATTGGGAACGTTAGGAATAACTGGTTCTTGTTCAGCTCCAGTAATGAACTCCCAATAGCCTTTTCGCTTAAGGAAATTCATCATTCTAAACTTCCATGCTGGGAAGTTGTTCTTGTCAAGCTTTTCAGTGACTATCTGTGAAAGAGCATCAGATGCCATTACAGAACATTGCTAAAATATTATGTCACTGCAAAAAACACAACTTTTGTCTCACAAGGGCAAATCTGCAAAACTGACGAAAGTGGTATTTGACCACACAGTCACTTCCTAGTCACGATTTTGCATCAACAGGCAATAAGAATGATTCTGTCACTCCCAATATCTTTGCGCACAAGAATACGATGCAATTTCTATGGCAACCTTTTTACCGAGGATTATCAAAATTCGAGCGATTGCGTTCGAGCGAGGTGACACTTCAAGTGAGGACTTTCATAAAATTGACATTCTAGTGTGATGATTTATGTTCAAAAAGTAGCATGCATTGCTTACTTTTACAGTTGTTGTACTACCCATGATATTGTGAGGAATTAATTGCCTTACATACAAACAACAATTTTTTAAAAATGTTTTGCAATGTTTTTCAAGGGTCAAGGAAGAAGGAGGGGTCGAAGAAAGGGGTTAGAGTATGTGTTTTTCTTGTGAAATTTCCATTTTCAAGGCAAAAGATAATGGGAGGAGGAGCCTCCTAAGAGGCCGCGATATCGCGGCCTCTTGGGGGGCTCCTTCCACCAATTTTATTTGGGCCATAACTTGGTCAATCAAACTCCAAATATGGTCATGTTTGTAGTCAAAACGATCGAAACGATATGAATGAATCCATTTATCATGTTAGAGTGTCTAAATTTTACAACTTTAAAAAGTTTCTACTTATCTTTGTTTTATCAGAGCTAAACCTTATCAAACTCTTATATTTTCTTAATTTTTTCTCATATACAGTTCGGGTCCTTGGTTCTCTCCCTCCCTCCCACATGTATATACATGGTCATGGACATATGAAGGTGATCCATATTTTGTTAGCATCATGGTCATAAGGTGATCAATAATTTATTAGCTCCATAGTTTAAACATTTTATTCATGTTATCATTTTGTGTACAAAATGGATCATATCATATGGGTAGCATTAAAATCGATGAGCTACAAATCATGGATGATTTTTTCAAGTAGTTCCGTTATGAATCTAAAATTTTATATTGGCATCAAAAGTATGTATGCCCTAATAAAAATAAATGTTGGAAACATTCGCCAAGATTTGAAACTTTTATGTAAAAGGAAAGTAAAGTTTCACCAACAAGATTTACATTTTTTTCTTCAAAGTTTAAAAGAAAATATATTAAAAGGTACTAAATTCGAGTGATATTGTGAAACGAAAAAAAAGGAGCTTGAAAAGTTTCGCCAAGATTTTATATTAATATATGAGCATAGCTTCGATAAAAACATCCCTGCTACAAATAGTTTTTTGTGAAGGATTTTTATAGGAGGAGCTTCTATATCATGGATGGGACTATTTTTGTTTGTATGTAAGTCCACAAAATAAAGAAACCCATTCAACTCACGTGCTACCTTACATAATTTTGAGTGACTACCTCGAGGTGTAGACATTGCAACATTTCCCCTTTTGTATCTATTGAATGATTTCTAACTTGCATGGATTTATTATTTATCGAATAATAGGTTTTCTCTTTGTATGTTGCCAATAAGTTTTCATTTGGTATTCATTGAATCATTACTAACTTGTATGGACTTATCAGTTATCCCCAATAGTAGGTTTTATCTTTGTATGTTGCCAAGAATCATACAAAAAATAAGTAAGAACAATCTCTAATATGGTCATGTAGATTCAACCATTTCTAGTAAAAACTATTGCTACTATAGGTTCAGAAAAAGTTCATCACAAGCATCACTCGAACTCTGGGCTCGCTCGAACGCAGTCGCTTGATGTTTTGACTTACTCTTGTGCATTGAGGGGTATTTTTTAATGGCCCGGGGACTTACGTGTGGTTTATGTGCATGAGGGGATTTATGAAATAGTAAATTAATGTAATTTATATATGTAGATTTATGAAGGAGTGTCACAATTTTAAGATTGAAAATGTAAACATGTACATGGGATTAACCATTTACATGAGAAAATATAAAAATGCAAGAATAGGGGTAATTTTTAACACATGCTTGCTTTCACATGCTTTATGGGTTTATGAAGAGTGATCCCCAAAGTGCAATTAAAAGCTAGAGGATGTTGAAATTTGGTTTTTTTTGCCAAAATAGACAGACTCTTCTTGCTCCCTATTATGGGAAACCTTGCTTTAAATTTGGTGTAAGAAAAGAAATTGGACAGAATTTCTTCTAATGCATGCAATTTTTTTAGCTGGTGCAAAAAGGCATGATATTCATCTAAATCATGCCTTGTCATTTGATTTGATATGTAACATTATGCCATTTAATATATGACAATCAAAAGATGCATGGATGATAAAAACTCATATTTTGGGCCAAAACAATCAAATATTGACATCTTACAAAAATATAGGGATGTGAAAATGTTGTCGTTTGGGCCAAAACAGGGAGTGCATTAATGTTTTGGCCCAAAAGACAACATTTTCACCCTGTATCTTTGGATTTACAAGTCTAAATGGGGTCATATTACATATAAAATCAAACGGCAAGGCATACTTTAGATGATTACCATGTCTTGGTGCACCATCTAGTACAATTTAATGCACCAAAATATGAATTTGTGGTCAATTTGTTACATGGGTAAGATTAGTGGGAGGTAAGAGGAGCAAATCATTAGGGAAGGATATTTTTGCAGTAACAAAGAAACATGGGTTTTGTTCCAAGAGTGAATACAGTTAAAAAAGCTAAGCATTTACATATGCATGGATTCTAGACTAATCCATGCAAGGAGTCCTTGGAAGCACCCCACTTGTGTGGAAGGTTACATTGATGATCTCAATTACTCTAGTGGAAAGGAGAACTTGATTGTAGTAGGGTTTGTCTTTGATACAAACAATGACTTGGAAATTAAAGATACAAACTATCTCATGGATGATGTGAAGTTAGTGTTAGGGGCTTTAAAATTATATGCATATTCAACCTTCTAGCATTGAGGAAACATATAAACTTTTGAATAAGTTATTATTTTTTGCTACTGAAACGGGGGATTTATAAATCTTTTATTGTCTTTTATCACTCGCTTTTTTTGTCTCGCTCGCTTTTTGGTAATCCTCGTGAGTAGGTGTTCGATCAAGGAACCCCCCCCCCCCCTCCCTCCTTTTATAATCAAAGGGAAGGAGATTCACATTAATTGTCCCTCTCCCACATGCATGGTGTGGAAGGGGCACCTTCTTTGTGAGTGTAAGGCAATGTGCACCCTCAATTGCAATCGATAATTTGAGTGTTGGATACTGCAAACCCATATCCCTAGTGCAAGATGCACTTTGATTTTCTCTCTTATTTAATATTCACATGGGTGGGCTCGCACAAAAGATTCTTGCCACCTCAACCCTTTCTCACACATTTTATATTAAAGCTCCCATTGACCTTGCCCTCACCCAATTCAATGATGTTGCCTAGGTGGAAGCATGGCACATGGGAGTATGTTCCCACATCACCTACTTTACATATAAAATATAGCAAGTTGCATGTTCAAAGATGCTTCTAGCATGGAAGGGTGGCACATGGACTGCCTTGCCACCTCAACCATGGGGCCTTGACTACTCAATATATTATGTGACTATTGCCACATACACACATAGTCCTTCCACTTATTACATTTACATTGGGAAATTTGTAGCAATAACAATCTCCCCCCCTAGGCATGGGAATGTGTAGTGTTACATGCTTGGGTCACAACCAAACAAAGAAGGGCTTGAGGTAACTTTTGTTGAAGACCTTTTTATCATAGAGCTCTTCTAGTTCTTGAACAACTATAGAGCTGTTGCTTCGTTCTTTCACCATTTTATATGGTCTAGACCAAGTGGGAAGGAGCTTCTTGTCCATTTGGTGGTCCAACATACTGTTAAAGAACAATACTAAATCATCATCATCATCATAGTGCCTTTTTATGGATTTTGGCATCCATCTGTGCTTTTTGCCGATTTTTTTGAATCTCTGCATTATATTGATCTTGTCGACAGGTCTCATCTAGCTTTTCTAGCTGCACCGATGTAGACTCTATCCTTTCATCTTCAGTCATTTGCTACTCTCAGACCAACCTTAAAGCAAAAATCTCTATTTCTAGCGGAGAATTGCTTCAATGCCATATACCAACTCAAAAGGGGTATGTTAAGTGAACATCTTGTGAGTGATGTTGTATGCCCGTATTGCTTCAGAAACCTTTTGATCCCACTAGCTATGATGTCCTTCCTCCATCTTACTCATTGATTTGCATAAGAGGCCATTGGTCCGTTCCCCTTGCCAGGGTTGTAGATACTAGAAGTATGGTGACTGATGCCCATATAGTCCAAGAGGAGCCCCAGTGCTTCATTCAAGAATGGGCTCCCATGGTTTGACACTATTTTGTTGGGCGTTCCAAACCTTGTGCATATCCGTTCAAAGATGAAATTAGAGACCACTTTTCCATTTGCATCAAGGAGGGCCATGGCTTCAACCCACTTGGTGACATACTGTGTGGCCACCAAAAGGTGTTTCTTCTTGCGAGCTGTCATAGGCAAATGTCCCACAAAATCTATTCCCACTTCTGAAATGGATGAATTGACATTACCAAGTGGTGTTGCCCTGGTCGCAAATCCTTCCTGCCAAAGAACTGGCAAGGCTCACAAGTTTTGCAATACAAAGCAACATCTTTGAACAAAGTTGGCCAATAGTATCCCGCATGCAAAATCTTCTTGGTGGTATAATCCCCTCCATACTGCCCTCCACAAAAACCATCATGATAATGTTTCAGCATTTTGAGCACTTCATCTACATCAATAGCTCTCCTCAACACTTCATCAATACCTTAGCAATACAACACCCCATCAAAGACGGTATAACGACTACGATCTTTGCGGATCTTCTTAAGCTCATAATTGGAGCTTTCAGGTGGAAAAGAGAAGGCAGTCAAGAATCTGTAGATGTACCCATACCAGGGATCACTTGTTTCTATGGTAGCTACCAAATATACATCAGGACACTCTTCCAAATCAATTATGGAATTTTTCATATTGGAACTCCTTCACAATCTTGAATGAAAAGTCATATTCTTGCAGGATTGCTAACCACTTAGCCATTCAACCTAAGGGATTTGAAAGATTGCAATACGTGCTTTGCAAGGCCGCTACTTGAAATGATGACAAAGGGTCTTCCCACCACATAATGCCTAAACCTTTCAATGAAAAACACCAAAGACAAAGCATGATTGTCTACCTCTGAGTAGCACTGCTCGGTATCCAGCATCTGTCGTGAAGCAAACTGAATAGGTTACATGAACTGGTCTTCCCCTTGCTAGAGAAGGATGCCAGCTAAAGTGTGCTCTCCGAACCCAGGGTTGATGTAGAAGGCCTTGGACCAGTCAGGATTCTGTAGGATGATCTTAGAAGCAAGGGCACTCTTAATTTGCACAAACCCTTGATTGCAATCTTCATCCCAAGAGAAAACTATCCCGTCTTTCAACAACACGGTCATTCGACATGTCAAGGCAGCGTACTGATCAATAAAGCATCGATAGTACCAAGCCAAATTGACAAAGGAATTCATCGAGCACTTGGTGGTAGGTGGGGAAAGTTGCCTCTAACTCCTTCCCCTCTTCACAGACTCACACATGTGGAACGATTTCCCCTAGACCCCCTTCTTACAAAACACTATCATCAGGATCAGGTTGCCACAGAGAGCCAGTGGCGAGTGCTCAGGGAGAATATGGTGCATGCGACGCAGCCCTGAATTTTTTGGCCAATCATTAAATCCCTCCCCAAGTACAAGATTCTTTGAAGAGCTGCACTGAGCTGACGAGGATTTAACGGGCCGAGTGCAAGTCACTGCAGGAGCAGCTAGAGGGCAAGAAGGTAGTTTATGACGAGTTGATTAAGACCCACTCGCAGTTGGAACATGCACATGAGAGGAAACAAAGACGGGCTACAGCAACCTGCAATGTGAGGTGGATCGCCTGAAGGATCTCTTGAGCAAGGCCTAGGCAAACATTCAATTCTGAGCACTGGTTGATTCTTGCTCGAGTACGTCAGCTATCAAAGTCCACTATGTCCAAGCTACCCATTTACTACAACAATCTTTTGCGAGAGCTCGAGAAGTTAATCAATAGCCACGTAACGGAAGCTAACCATGTGAGACAATATCTGCAACTTATGTAAGGATCCGGGCATGATGTGGTAGGAGCGGGCTAGCTAGGTCTAGGCATATCATACCAATTTTGCAACAACAACACTGGATACTAATGTCTGAAGATCCAGTAGCTGAAGCCTGGACAATGGATTGGCTCACCAACCCCGAGCAGCCTCCTATTGATATTAGCAACATCTATCCTTGGTCACCAAAGGGACATCGGTTTGACGTCGAGCCACCACTTTCCCCTCCTCACAATTCAAGAGCAGATGAGGCATGTTCATCCCGACAGCCATCGTCCTCAACTCCCATCCATCGAGGGCGTTATCGGACGACAACAAGGCTTCAATCCTAGAGCCTCCGCGTTCTAGCAGCGGGGCTAGTCCCTGCTAGTTGGTGAGCACACGAGCAAGGGTAGCCGAGGTGAGATGTTATCCTCGGGTTCGGCTAACAGTCACGCACAATCACCGAGCGTCGACCTCAGTTGGAAGTGGTGGGGTCGGTCGAGCACCAATTTTGTAGCATAGGTGCTCAGTTGATCGCGGTGACAACCAACCAATGGATGGAGGTTGGCGCACCAAGTGCACACTCTTTTGGAAGGTAGGTAGTTCCTTAGGTAGTGATTATAAAAAGCAGAGAAGAGAACAAGAGAGCAGTGTACCCAGTTCTACTCCTCTGACTTGAGTTTGCTAGAATAGGGAGTGTTCAATGCAAGCCAAGGAAGCTTGGTTGCATCAAGAGTTGGATTCAATAGAAGTGAAGAATCAATGGATCGTCTCTTCTATTCAATTCTATTGTGTATACTCCGCTATCTAAATGTTCAAGTGTGTTCATGACTCAGTATTCTCAAGTCATCATACGGTTCTTCTCCAATAGCTAACTCCGACCTCCAAGTGTTTTATATGTCGCTGCCTGTTCTACACCCAAGCACATCCACTTTAGGACTGCAAGAATGAGCATCTTTACCAAGCACAGCACTGGGTTGGTGAGCATTTCTGAGTTAGTTAGGTGAGGGAACCAGACGATCAACGAAGGTATTTGATCCTTCCCTTGCTCCACGCGCTCTTACTTCATTTCATCCAAAGGGATACACTCAGTGAGTGATGTGATACATCCAGATGGTACATTTATCTCTTTTCCATTGGCAATTAGACAATATGGTTTGGGACTGCATTATAGACAATTTTGGCATTCTCTTTCTCAGATGTTGCAACCAGCTGATGTTGTGGATGGATATTTTTTGTGGTTGAATGCTTTATGATTGTATTTTCTGAAGCAAATAATGCCCACATCTTGTCTCTATATAAAATGCTCGTTTTGGAAACAATTACTTTTCATTATTTAAATCGGGCTCAAGAGTAGCAACATTACACAAAGGGTCCATTAGACTAAGACTGAGAACAATTAGATCTCACTAATTATGGTTGGCTACGAATACAATGGAATTGTGATGCCTTATCTTCACACGATTAAAGGTGAATTTTAGTGCCATATTGGTTTTCCTTTTGATTGACACAGCTAGGAAATACATGCATGACAACTTTGTGGTAGAGCAAGTCACATTGCGAATGGTTGGAGAGTGGGATGTGAGAAGGTGTTGATCAAGATTGCATGGATATCTTGATGAAAAGGGCAAATTTGAAGGGGACTTTTTTCTTGATGAATCTCATATAGCTATAGATTGAGCAATGAAAGGATGGTATCAAGAAGCTCATGGAGGATAGGCCCTGCAATAGGGATTGAAAGGAGCCATGAGGGGCTTATATAGGCCCAAAAAAACACAAGGACCTGCTATAACAGCTGACTGGTCCTAGGGTTAGTCCTACATCCTTCTAGATGATATGTTGTAACCTAGTCTGACCTCTTATTGCAGGCCATTTTTGCAGGCCTTTATGACAACCTGAAACAAACCAAGCAACCTTCCATTGAAGCCAATTGAGGTTGCTGACTAGGCTCCTCTATAAGGCCAACTGGCTCCTTTTGTGCTCTTGGTTTGGGGCTGTCCTTTGGCCTTTGTTTGGCTCCCAAGTGGCCCGCCATACATTGCCCTGACTGTAATGGAAGGCCAAGCTTAGCTAGCCTCATCTAATTCATATTTTAATTGCAGATGGAAGAATAAAATCTGAAAGGTAGTATGGTCACATCCCATAACCCATTGGAGCATGAAGTTGAACACTTGCTTCCTCGGAGTACAAAATACAACCAACATATGCATGATAGTGTAGCTTTGTACCTCTTTGAGAATGTAGGGTGGAGTACACTTGTATAAAATATAACATTCTCTACGAAGCAGGCAAATACTAAGTTGCTTAAAGCTCACCGAAGTGTGTCCAGATTGAAAATAGTGATCCAATATCATGGGATGCAATGATAGTTAGATATCCCCAGCAAGGAGATGCTGCTAGTGCTCTGGGACTTCTTGAGAAAATTACAAGATGAGGGTATCAAATCCTAGCAAAGCTAATTTCTTGAGTGGATCAGAGGCTTGGGGTAGTATGGGAGCCATATGAATGGGCAGGTTGTTAGCTGTGTGTCTTACAACTTTCGATAGTTTTCTTGTCTGATCACAACTGTGATGACATGCAACTAATAATAGCAGTTGGAGCTTTCCTATCGTCTCACACATTGCCAAAATTCAAGCACTCATCCTCTACCATTGGCTAATATAACAATGACCAGTTTGTATAGGGTTTTGATGCCTCCACCTTGGCTTTCAGATCAAGGAAATCAAATTGGGTCCATGAATCGTTGTGCCAAGGGTGTTGTAAAAGATTGTGATAGCTTTAGAGCTATAAATTGCCTCTTCACCAACACCTCTCTATGGCAAGTGTTGTTAGGGGTTATTCCATTTGGTCAAGTCCTAGCACGAAGCCATATTACTCTTGCGATTGTCATAGATATATAACTCCTAGAGAATCCTTGATTCATCTCTTCTGGCATGGCCCTATCACTCATGACTTTTTGCTTCTTTTACAACAGCGTCTCTGAGCCAAAATCCCTACTGCTTCTTTTGGCAAAGCTCCTCTGGATATTTGGCATTTGATCGTCCTTCCATCTTTTCTTTGCATGGGTTCGATACTGGGCTCTTTGGACTTTATGTAAGGACAAAAACCATCGTGTCTTTGGAGATTCCACTTTTTCCAAGTTTTCCTACTTCCGAACGTCACTAAGACAATCTTTTTATGATTGCCTCAATACTCGTTAGATAGATTCTTGTCTTTTGTCGAAATTTTCTAATACTTTCTAATAGCAAGTTCCCTCTTCTGGAACTGCTTGTTGTGATATAAACAAATATGGATTTCAACACCCCCCCCCCCCCCCCCTTTCCCCTTCTCCCAAAAAAAAGTGGTGTGATAGATAGATAAATGTAAATTCATAGCTATTGAAATCTCTCTTTACAAACAAAAAAAGAGTGAATAGGGGAGCTCTATTGGTGAAAAATGGTATTAGCCCATGGGGAGGGGGTGAAGGGGAATAAATGGGAGGGTGGTTTTTCTTTTTTTTTTTGGGTGGGAAGGGGGGGGGGGGGGGGGAAGGCAGGGGAGGGATAAAATTGGGAGTTTTCGCCACGTGTCAAGGCTTCTCGAACATTCTCAATCGCCCTGCTCTGCTTAAAGAGAGCCTTGCCCTGCTCCGCATCGTTGCACCAGCCTGAGGAGCTCTGCCATGCAAGAGCCCAACACAAGGTCTGCTTCTTCTCTTGCAATTGCAATTACGCCCCCAGCTTCCACAGAAACCACTATGGAGCTACAAACCTGGACTGCGACTGACGGCTATTTCTACAGGAGAGGAACTTGCCGCCCTGCGTGTTAGATCCTGGAAACGGTGGCAACCTCGGCACAAAACTCTTTCTGACCCTGCCCTTCTCTCTCCAACGTCTTGATGGCAACTTTCCTGCCGTCTGGCAGTTCGTGATTGACCTCAAGAAGCTCATTGCAGCCCAAACTGGCACCCGCACTGAGAAAATGGTTGCTCTAGGACTACGAGATCCACGATTGTTTTTGGGACCTTTCCATTGGGCATCAAGCGCTGCTCGTGTTCCTTTGTTTCTACCTCTTGTAACAGCATCGCGAAAAGCAGTTTCGGCTGAATGAAATGGTTAGTCATGTTCTGAAATGCTAAGTCATGCTCTGAGAGACCTTTGGGCAGTTTTGTAAGCATTAAATGCTCTTACTTTTGTGAGCCTTTGGGCCATATCTTCCCTATGTAACAACTTATAAGTAATGCAAGATAGATAGATAATTTATTTATCTATTTCTTCAACAATATCATATCCAACAACAGAAAATTACAATTTACAGGTATGGGAGCTCTCCTTTTATACAAATTTACAAGTTGAGAGCTGCCATGGAGTCAAATTCTTTAATTACAACTGCCTGTTTTTGAGAATAAATACTGTGTAGTTTTACTGTCTCAACCTGCTCAATCGAACAGGCAAGACATTAGACACGTACACAGAGCCTGTATAATGAAATGGTTTCAAGTTCTGTTGAGAAATTCATGATTCATGCTGCTGCTGAAGATCCATGCTCTGAGCAGCGCATTGGCTTTGCCGTGTTATAAGAATCTCGATATACTGACAAAGACGTCGCCCATCTGCAGGGCTTAAAACCAGACGTGGAGTCAAAGGCAATGATGAAGCTTCAACAAGAAGAAAATGCAACAAAGTTGCTGCTTTAGAATAAGCCATTGTTGCACTAGCCATATTTTCCATGAGCTCATCCACCTGCATACAGTGCAGTCACAAACAATCAGAAACACCACCTCCGTCAAAATGATTGTTAACATTATTACCAGACTTTTATTGAATCATTAAATGTCCTCGATATCAGTTCTACAGAACTTGAAAAAATACCAAGCATAAGAAGCACATAAATAGCTTACTAATGAGAAGAGGGGCCATTTTTGCACACAAAATCCATCTCCGGGAAGATTTAAGGGAAGACAGCATCTAATTACTTACTACGTCACCAACCACACATGAAGTAACAGGGATGCATGCAGCCCTGTCTTCTATACTGGAGATCCAAAAATGCACCAAGAGCTATTGTTTGCCTATCAACCCAGGCATCCAGGCCAAATAATCAGTACAGCATGAGCATCCCTGAGAGTGACTTATTCACCAGTCTGTGGCATGAAAGGCATGTCCCAACCTTTCTGCCTACCGTCCACCAATGGTTTGGTGACACAGTTCAATTCTATAAAAGATGTCATTCACACCCATGAGCCAACCGTTAGAAAACTGACCCATGACAAGAAATGCAGTCAAGAGCCCTCCAGTAATGTATTTCAATCAATCTATGCTCAGTCAAGCAATTATTTCTCACAATACATGTTTAGAGCTGAGCGTATTGAGCACGTTATGCCTTTGAATGAGCCACCAGCTATAACATGAGCAGCAAGCTCATGTTGCAATTAGGGTAATATTTGCAGCAGTAAGCTATGGCTCATGGCCTTGGTGATGAAGCCACTATGCCTCCGTTTGGTACATTACACGCACGCTTCGGACAGCCATATGCTCATGCCCATGGAGATGTGAAGCCCACATATGGATGCATGTATGGATGGCTAGGAGAGTGCTGACAGATGTCAGCGGTGAGATGTCCTTCAGTGGTGATGATGCCATTCATGTCCTTAATGGGGACTGGCATGATTTACAAAAGAAGCCTAAGGATGAGCATTTATGCTTTTTTGGGCTGCCCTCTGGGCAGCCTTAGCAATCGTTCTCATTTTGTAAAGTAGAAATTCGGAATTTTTAGGATTTATTTGCTTCTAAAATAGGTGTGATGCTTTGATTGGCTGCAGTCAAGTGGGAGTTAAGTGCACTAATGACTTTGAGACGAGTTTGGCAGTGAGCATTCAAGACTTGGGGCCCCTCATTGTTATTGTCATTCCGTCTCTCTCTCCATTCACTACCTCCTTTGTTTTACATTTTGGGCAGGCCTTATGAATGACAAAAGTCACTCATCCAGATCTCGGACCTTTGAGTGCCCAATAAGGGGCTGGCACTCAAACTCCTCCATGCAGCGCAGTCGAGCCTGAATGAGGCCTCCTGCCAGTCTCTGCTAAACCCTGTAGAGGCTACGCATCAATGGGGAGCCTTTCCCCGTGAAAAGGGCCTCAGAAAAGATCCACTGCTAAGAGTGTTGCCTCTGACCACCTATGCGTGGGGTATTCCTGAGAAGCCCTGCTCAAGGAGAAGCTTCCAGGGCTCTGCACCTGGGGTGAGACCACGCACAAGTAGCTTACCTAGGAGAGCTCTGCTCTGCATCTCCAGATCAATGATGCCCAAGCCTCTTCATGCTTGTGGCATGATCAATGTCTGCCATGCAGCTTTGGCTCCGGTATTCCTCGTGTCACCCGATCCGGCCCATAAGCAGTAGCGTACCGAATGCCTGAGCTGCCCTATGCATCCCCTATGAAAGCACCCACAGGAGGCTTTGTACCAGGCCGTGGCAAGAAGGACTTGGTTGGCCACTAAAGCTCTGCCTACTAGGGAAGGTTTGGTCAAGCTCCAATACAGGAGCTTGCGCCGAACACTCCCTAGAACTGAGGGGTGTAACAAAGGACAAGTTTACTTAGTAACTTCTATTCTAGTTAGCCTCTAAATGGCTTTGTAAATAAGTAGTCTTTTAGTGGGGAAGCCTAATGTTGCCACGTGGCATCCACCCTTAGGGTGGCTATCCCATAAGCATAGATGTATTTTGTCCAGGCCTAGACCCATAAAGTAGGCCCTTGCTGTACTTTGTATTCATCTTTCACATCCATTCATGAAATGCAATCTAATGCACATTCATTTCTAGCTGAGCCTCACTGCTCTTGGATGGACTGAATTGACCTGAACTAGGACTTACCCTCCTAGACTAGGAATACCCTTCCTAGCCTATTGCTTGTGCAGCCCATCACAAGCTGGGAATTCTACGCGTGATTTCAGGTACTTGGAGATTATGCACATGGATTCTACTATTTACTTGCTGTCCTCTCCTTCTACTGTCAATTGTTATCATTCCTGCATGCCTAGGTTGTGAAACTAGGGTTAAACTAGCATAGTTCACCTACATTGGTATCAGAGCACTTTTCAGGGGATTTTGTAAGGAAAATCTTGTCAATTCATTCTCATAATTGGAGCATGTGCTCTTGAGCCTGAGCCTACCTCTCTGCAGAAATCTATCGCGGCCCGGTGACATGGCCCCCAGGCTCCTGAAAACCGAGGCCCACAAAACAAGCACAGAGAAACAACCATGGAAACAACAAAGATGGGTGCAGGCTAGCTAACCACCCAACCATGACATCCGCGACGAAAAGAAAATTCTGCATCACGTTTGGAAATCATCTGAGCTCAATTGGGTCAAAATTGCTAGCTTACTTGACATAAGCAACTATCCAATTATGCTGTGATCTGGACACTTATAGCCTCGAATTCTGTTCTGATTAAATCCAGTGAGTCCAGCAACATCTATACCAGGTCTGATTGCCATCAGGGTTCATCTGCCCCTTTTCTACATCATAGCTTGGTTTCAGGCTTTTTCTACCTATAAACCCTGGAATTTGGAGCTTCTCTGTTCTAAATTAAATTGGGGCTTTTATTGCATTTGGGCAGCTAAATCAGCCAGCTGTGATTAGCATTTGCGTGACAGTGGCATAGACTACTCAGACTGAGTCCTTTCAAATAGTGATTCTACAGTGATCAAACAATGTCTCTACACAGTGCTTTGGCAGAGAATCCATTGTTCAACAGTGTTCCTAAATGCTAAACAGTGTTTCCATTCAATGTTCAAACAGTGCTTTTAAACAAACTGCAGACTCTGTTTTTACAGTGTGTTGACAGTGAACTCATGGCTCAGACATAGACAGTGTCGAAAACAGTGTCCTCAAATCTAGATTGATTTGGATTATAAACATGCATGCAAGGAGGCCTGACAATCAGTCTAAGAAGCAGCCTATGGGAGTATTTGATTCCCTTCTTGAGGATGATTTTGTGATGGATACTACCAGATTGGGTATTGGCTCCAGTGGGGGGAGTCCAAGTTAATAGCGTTGAAAATGCTGAAACCCCTGGTGGTTGCAGACAGGAGTCTACAGATGGCACTTCACATGTGCAAGTATCTCATGCCCAGCAGCAGAATACTAATGGATATCTATACCCTATATCACAGGTGCTCACAGAGATGACCATGGAGATTAGGGCCAATGGTTTAAGAATGCAGAACTCCTTTGCCACCATGAACAGAAAGCTTGATCAGCTCAATAGGAGCCAGGTCCATGAAGGAAAAAGCCTATTGAGCAGACCAGAGAGGATGACTCAAATTCCGATGCTGACATCATTGCTGAGAGTGGGGAGTTGTACAATGCCAGTTTACTAATAGAACTTCTAGTTGGTAATAAATGTAAGCTCTTTGGCTGCAACACAAGCAAAAATGATCCTTGTCCCTGGTGTGTTCTTTGAGCAACAAGGCTTAATGCTCTTACAGCATTCTCATCCTGAAAATTGTCTTAAATCTCATGGTAGTGCTTCAATTCAAAGCCCTGGCTTTACAGTACTTCTCCAGCAACAGTACCCGAGACTAAGTGTTATGCAAGAGCAACGTGGCAAAAAGGGTGTTCTATTGATATCAGATGCCCATGTACAGCATCCCTCAGGGCTCTTCCAGATTAGGACACCTTGAGCACGTTGACTGGTTAACAGAATCCTTCCAAGGTACAGAGAGACCAGGTGTCTTTGCTACCACAAGTGCAGGTGGAGCAAGCTTTTCAGATTCAGGAAAACCAAGACTTGGACTGGTTGGAGAAGGATCATCAAAAGAAGTTAGATCTGGGGAAGGAATTGCACTACTCATCTGAACCACATAACCTGTGCAATACCCCTGCCAGCCAGGCTTATTTACTGATCAACAAGCAGAGCACTATGAACAGACCTGTCAAGCTAACAGTGCTGATACAAGCAATCAGAAGTTGTCAGTGATGATGAGAGTCTAGCATCAAGGCAAGTCAATAGGGCAGGCAGCTCAAATGATTTGCAACTAGTGAAGGAGGCACTATTGGAACATAGTCATATCCTGAATTTGAAGGAACCTACGAGAAGGGTTGTTCATGACGCCTTACTACCAGATATACAATTGAGGGAAATTGAGCCTTATGGATTAGTACTGACTCCATTGGAGCTGAGGGTCTAAGTGCAGTAAAGGAGAATTTTCCTTTGCAATATGTAGCTCAAAACGTGCAAGCTTGTCCAACTTGGAAGCTTTGAAAACTATTATTCATCTTCTGCTAAAGGAGTGGTAGTCTGCCAGACTCCAACAAAATGGTAGCTGGTTGGCCGATCCTAGAGGCTAAGGAGAATCAAATTCTAAGCTCTAGTGATGCATCAGATCACCATGAGATCAATCAAGCCTTTGGCCTAGAAAGTCTCTCAGTTGTTGATGGCACTAGAAACAGTGTTGCTCTTTGATCCTCCAGCTGGGCAAGAAATAGTTATTCCACCACATGTAAAGAGCAAATGCCTTACACAACTGTTATTTCTCAGGGTGCTTGACAGCCTTCACAGAAGATAATAGAAATACGTCTGCATCCTATTGAGAAGATTCTTATAATACATGTTCTACTCCCCAGGGTAGATTTTGCTGCATTATACAACAGCTAGAAGGACCAGCAAACATGTATTCAGCAGCTGCTAGAGACAGGTCTCCACATAAGCTGTCAAGACAGGAGATTGTAGGAACAAGGATCTGCTTGGCAGTCCTCAATTAAACGCTACCAAAACTCAGACCTATCAAGCAATGTGCCCATTCTCTTGCTAAGAAAGATTCTGATAATGCTGAAGTGTGTGTATTGGGAGGGAACAAAAAAATGTGACTTAAAACAGGATTGTTAGCGGAAAAGTGAGGGATACGGACTAGAGAGTGAACCTTTGAAGAATCTAGATGTGGAAGATGCAAAAGATTTTCCAGAAGGCAGTCACAGGAAAAGTAAGGATTTTGTTACTACTTCTAAGTTGAGTAATCAGCAGGCCTCACCCCCCTTTTTTTTAAAGATGCTCTAGATGCTGGTGCTGTGCCAAACATTGCAACATCATGGTAGAATGTGGAGGACAGTGAATGTCGACATGTTCATGATGCAGCTATGGAAGTATATACATCATTAGGGAACCCTCCTGTGTTCCGTTTGAGATATGGATAGGATTTTCCAGTCCTCAAAGGCTGAGCTCCCACTATTGCCCGTTTTTGACACCATCATCTACAGTTTGGGATTGCAACTGAACTCACAGTGTACGACAGGTATTGATACTATCTATGCAACTGTTCATGTACCTTTATCATCAAAATTTCCATTCAGTACATCTGCTGGAACAGAAACAACAATGGAGGCAGGTCAATATGAGACACCATCTCAAGGTGCCTTGATACATCCATGGAACAATATCTGAGATTCATGATGATCCAGCAGATACAGACCCAAAGAAATTGGAGATTTCAAAAGAGCTCATCAGTGGTTTCTACAGAGTGTTCAGATGGACTTGTTCCAGTAGATGCAATAAGGGTAGCAGGCTGTCACAGTCATAGAGGTCACTTGGGAAGCTGTCACAGTCATAGAGGCAGAGTTGTTTCAAATAAATCAGTGCACAATGGAGGTCACTTGGGAAGCTGTTCCTGGCTCTATGAGGGGAGCAATGACAGATTTTCCATAAGGCTATGGAGTGTCCAGGAGCCAGCCAATGGTGGTTCATTGTTACCAAGAGACGCAGTTGGACTCATTGCCACTTGCACGGTTGTCATTCCATGTTACAACTCCCTTGCAAATTTAAGGGCAAATTTTCTTTGGGCAGGGTGGATTGTAGCAAAGATCAAATTTACTTAGTAACTTCTATCTGTAAATGGATTTGTAAATAAGTACTATTTTAGAGGAAAGCCTAATGTTGCCACGTGGCATCCTAGAGTGGCTATTGCTGTACTTTGTACTCATCTTTCACATCCATTCATGAAATGGAATCTAATGCTCGTTCATTTCTAGCTGAGCCTCACTGCTCTTGGCTGGACTGAATTGACCTAAACTAGGACTTGCCCTCCTAGACTCGGAATACCCTTCCTAGCATGTTGCTTGTGCAGCCCATCATAAGCTGGGAATTATACACGTGATTCTAGGTACTTTGGAGATTATGCACATGGATTCTACTGTTTACTTGCTGTCCTTCCTTCTACTGTCAGCTGCTGTCATTCCTGCATGCCTAGGTTGTGAAACTAGGGTTAAACTAGCATGCTGTAGGCTAGTTTAGCTACATTGGGCAATCTGTTGCTCTTCTGAAATAACAATACCCACCTGGCATCCAAGGTACCTCGCTATCTGCCCCCACAGAATCCACCAAAAGCCAAAGGCTATTCCCCCAATCTCGGACAACCTAGACCTCCTCTGTCCCTGTGAAAGAACCTATAGATTTGGTCCAGTTGATCTGAGCCCTGGAGGCTTGGCAAGGGCCCCCTGAACGTCTCCAGGCTCGCTGTTGATCCCTCCACATAAAGGGCCAAATCATTTGCGAACTCTGAATCCAACAACTCCTGCTGCTGAATCAGAAGCCTCATCTCGGTCAAGCCTGCAGCCTGAGAGCACAAAAGATAACTGGGTGCCTCAGCTACGAAAAGGAAAAAGAAGGGGCCAACCCAATCGTACTGAACAGGAAAGAGAAAAGGCCTCTCCCGTGTGACAACTAATAAGCACTTGACTAGAGCTCCCTGCATGAAGAGCTACGACCCCTCTCATTCATCTACCTAAAAAGCCCAATCTGTGCATAGTTCCTTCAAGAAGGACCACTCCACCCTATCCTATGCCTTCTCGAAATCCAAGAGAAAGATAGCTAGAGGTTGCGTCTCCTCCCGAGCCCAATCCACCAGCTCCTAAAAGGTCAAGATGTCGTCTAGGATACTACGCTCCTGAACGAAATTGGCCTGCGTGTCATGAATGATGTCAAAAAGGTGGCAGGGGTGGCAATGGTACAAGGCATGCTTAGAAATCTGTCAATTAGTAATGTGCCACCTCCCCCACACACACACACAATACATATACATGGTTACAATTAAACACACACACACACACACACACACACATATATATATATATGGTTACAATTAAACACATTTAAGGTTTTTCGAAAGTTTGAAAAACACACATTTTGGAGACTCCAAAAAAGTCAAATATTTGATGGCGTTTTTTTTTTTTTTTGCAAGAAAATTACTTCATTAAGTATGAATGAAAACCACGAGAGCAAGCTCAAATGCACAAGTACATCATGCAATGCATGAGGAAAAAACGGCTCAAAATGAGCTAATAAAGAACCAAGGCGGAGGCTGAAAATGCCATCTCAATCCTGAAGGAGACTCACAGAAGAAAGGTAAATGATGACGTTTGAAATACAAAGGTTTGAAAATTTCACCAAGAAAGGTGGTTGAACCCTATATAGCCATATAACTTGCAGACGAGAGAGAGAGAGAGAGAGAGATCTAGGGAATGAAAACAGGATTTGGGACAGCAGCAAACTTAGCAAGGATAGCCACTGCAAAATTTGAATTAGCAAAAACAGCCTCCACGAAGAGATCCAATTTGAACTAGCAAGTTTCCAAAATCCAACCACTCCTTGAGTACAATACACAGCCAGGTTGCAACATCAGAAAGAAAGTGCAAACAGAAAACTTATATTGCTTGTTCCAGCTGGTTATGACCCCCAATCATTCACATGGGCTGACAACATGTAACCTGGAAAAATGCAATGAAACAAGAAATGGATGCAATAATAAAAGACCATATTTGGGATCAACCTAAAAGCAAGTGATTAGATGCAAGGAGGTTTCCATTTTAAAAAATAAAATCAGCCAGGTGTATTGATAAGTACAAGTTGAGTTTGGCTGCAAATGGATATTCCGAGGGAAAGTGTGCAACTTTCATTGCAACTAGAAAAGGGAAAAAATCAGCCAGGTGCATTGATAACTACAAGGTGATATTGGCTGCAAATGGATATTCCAAGGGAAAGTGTGCAACTTTCATTGCAACTCTATAGTATTGTTTCAATAAAGCTTGAGCTTCATCCAGCAGGGTTCTTGCAGACTTGCAAACAGTCTTCTTCTTTTCTTGATGGTGATGTGAACATAGTATCCTTAGGACTCTAAACAAAACATGTTTTCATATGGAATCCAAATTAGTTGGCCAACACACTTACAGCAGCTTTTCTTCCTGTTGTCAGAGCAGTCTCAAATATAATTTCCAGAGCATCCGGAATTTCCACGTTACCTGCCATGGTTTGGCCACACCCACTTAAAAAAGTTTCGCCAGTACCCTCATACCCAAATTTTGACATGAAATTCATATAACAAATGTCAAACATACGTACCTTCTAAAGAGTACAAATGAGGAGCAAACTTTTCAGCATGCTCCACTGCTAAAAAGAACTTTTGCTCTAAATGTGAACAAGCTGCTTCTGCTCCACCTTCATGGAATGTCTCTAAAAATGGCAAAGAGAGCCTGCTACTCTGGCTGTCCTCAGTATCCATGCTTCCTATCTCGTCTCTTACATGTGAATCACACCCTGATGACGTATTAGCCCATTTCCGACAGACATTCAATGCTTCCTTCCAAACTGCTAAACAGACCAACTGCACTGAGAAGGCTTCTAATTGTTGCCCTGCATGTAGCTAGACATATAAAGAACGTTTCATAAGAAACCGAAGATAAATGCTTTTCCAATTTCATTCTATTAAAACCACAAATCACTGTGCAAATGATAAATTTCAAAATAGAGAGCTTGCCTTGTCATTTGCCACTTCTGCAATAACTTGAGCATACTTGTGCAAAGAATGTATTCTTTTGGGAGGATGAATTGATGATACGTCTGCTACACCAGCAGAGTCCAGTGAATCCTGAGAAAGTGCAGATGGGGAACAGGGGCTATTGTTGCTATCCATAATTCCCAAAGCAGTACCTCGAGAAGCTTTAGGCATTGGCACATTTACAGCAGCGCTTGTCTGAGGATTCTTGCAGGATGATGGATGTCCAATATATGTAGAATGATCGCTTGCACATGAAGAAATTGTATCGGTGGATGTAAGCGGTACATTTACAAGAACATATTCTCTTTCAAGGCATTCCATTGAGTCCATCAAAGCCCCTAAAACAGAAACAAGTGTGCGAAGTCAATAATAATCCTATTTATATCATTCATGCATATAAAGGAGAGTAAAAGCACTGTAAAAACCTTTTGAAGAGCTTGTTAGAAATGATTCTTGCTCTAAATCTCCTTCAGCAGCGATTGGCTTGCTCCCTGATCCCTTCTCAGAGCTGAAGCTTGTGTCTACACGGTGTTTATTATATATTTCTCTTCCTGTCATTGAAGGACTAAAGCTGCCCCCTTTTTCCTTCCCCAAAACATCTCTCTTCTCGGCAGGACTTCTACCAATAGTCCTCTCCCCAGGGCTTTGCAAGAAACTGAAAGAAGGGGAGACTCCGAGCATGTTATATTTCAAACTGGACGGAGAGGATGAGAGAGTTTGTGGCTCATCATCAAGAAGAAAGGGCAATGAATCTTCTTGTGAACTTTTTGATGTAGTGGAATTGAAAGGTTTTTCTTCAGAAATGGGGGTGCTCAATAATCCAGGTTCACGCCTGAAAATCAAACAACCGGAACTTAGCTCTGCAAACTGTCACATTTCCCTTACATTAAAGTTATGGAATCAAGCATGCTGCCAATCGGCAGAGCAAACAGAAATGCACACACACCATTCACTCATAGAACCTCTGAAATTTTTTCAAACGTCAAAGAGATACAGTGTTCAAGTGAATCACCTGATTGGCTGTGCAATGAAGCTGTGATTGAAGAATTCCTCAAATGAAAGACGTTCAACTACAAAAAACACAAGCAAGTACCTTAGACCTCCACAATGTCTGAAGAAAAGAGCACAGGAAAGGTGCTGCAGAAGGAAACAACAAAATGATTTCAAACACTTGTTACACAAATATGATACTGGAAATGGTAAGTATTTGCTTTATTGTTGATTTTACCAGCAAAGTCCCTTATCTTGGCAGTCCAAAGTATGGCTACTCAATAGAACGTTTGTCCTAAAGGTTAACATTATCCTGAAATTTGAGCAGAACTTGCCCAAATTCCTCCCAGTCTTTGCATAAGCTGTTATGCCAGGTTTGCTGTTCAGCTGCTTTCAGCTGCCTTAATCTACTCTCTCAGGGAGGATCCAACTACTAAAGTACAATAACACAACCATTCTGAGTAATATACAACTGGAACCCTCAGTGTACGGAATAACTCAAAAGACATTGGCAAATTCTTCAGATATACACATAAGAGAGCATTTAAAGCAATGTCCTCACTAAAGATGATAAACTATAGTCCAAGCCCTCGACTATACGTTCTCTAGGACATTGTTGACAAAGTACATATCAGTACAAGTTCAATACCATGTCCACACTCATCATGTACAAGAAAACAGTGCAGTGTTACGCACCACCATATCAATATTACAAGCCTTCTCTTGAGTGGATCAAATGTCCAAAAGTTCAGCATGGAAGGCGTATTTGTGCAACTTACAGCCTATACAAGCTGCATCTCTTGAGCTTTGACAATTTTTCCAAAAATAGTGGAATTGCATTCCAAGAGCGTTAAGTAGTACATATACCTTTATATGGCTAGACTATATCCAACTTCCAAATTAATATTTATTAGTAAAACAAGCAAGAAAACAAAGGAAAGAAGGGACTTTTTGTTAATGTGTCTGCCATGCCTAGAAAAAGTGCAATCTTTTGCTACGCGAAGGGACTACTTTATAGGCTGGACAGATATATGAGAGACTGGCACATGATGCATGCTCAGTTACCACTATGCATGCTACAACAGATGCAGAGCTATGGCATGCCTGCTTTGGTCCCTTGAGCTTTGGTACTTTGACGTTGCAAGACAGTCCGTGCAGCAAGATGGTACAACTGCATTGACAGGGTCTGTTGAAGACACTGTGCAGATTGGTGGGCGTGCTTCTATTGTTGCTACTAGGGGAATCAGGATGCTGGAATGAGGGGAGAATGTCCCTTTGCATAGGGATAGGGCTGTTGAAGGGCTGATGCATTCTGTGGTCTACATACTGACCTGACAGCTGCAGTTGACTGCCAACCAGGCCACATGTTGCCCGACCTGGCCTTGCTAGGCTCTGACCACTTCCAGCCTGCCAAGTAGCAATTGAGTATATCAGAGCAGGCTGCCCCTTGCTCCCATGCACCTCCCCTCAAGTCACCTACAGCAAAAATCGTCAAGTTTTGGAGCAGTTTCAATGCCAGTTCAGAGCTGGTTTTTCACATGCACAGCAGTGCGCCTCTTCCTGCAGGTATCTAAAGCTGTCCCATAGCTGTGCAACTACTATTTGATGAAAATAGCAGTTGCAACAGCTGCTCCTGGACAGGTCGTCCCTGTTTTGACACTGCAGCATTTCAGACCAGTTTTTCTGTTCTCTTGCTGGACGACTCTGCTGGGAGCTGTTTGGGACATTCTGGATCTATTTTTCAGAAGGTCGACTGATTTTCTTGCTGCTTTTGGAGCTCCTGAACCTGTTATTGCTACAACCACCTTTCAGGCTTCTTTTGGCGCAATTCTTATCTGTTTGAACAGCATTTTCTGCTGTTTTGGTACAGTTATAGAAACTACTGTAAGTGTGGTCTAAAACAGTCATTTACAGACTTGTTTTGAATGTTTACAGCCCTATAGAGGTTGAGAAGTCTGTGTTTTTTCTCAGGCGGAGAAGACAATTGTCTTGAGCACCTCTAGAGATGCCATTCGGTCACATTTGTGGAGAACTTGCTGTTTTGCATCACACAATTTTGGGACTGTTCAAACAGGCAACCCTTGCCGTCTGGTTGTGACAATTTGGGACAGATTTTTGAGATGCATAAGCATTTGGTTTATTGTGCATTGTGTTCACAGTATGTGAACTTGTCAAAGGTTGTCTTATTTGTGCACTTGCTTGAGATGGCCCAAAATCCAATGGATGTTTTTGCCGTGCTTGCCAAGGAGGATTAGTGAATGGCACCAACTATTCTCTGTGGAGCTTTATGGTTAAAAATCTTTTGGTTGCCAAGAGACTTTCGTACTTTGTTGCTGGTATCCCAGTCATATTGTCCCAAGCACTCCTCCACAGCAAGGAAAGAGGGATTTATTTTTATTTTTTAAAAGAAGGGGAGGGGGGGCTCTGGGCAGGGGCAACAAGCTCCGCGAGAAGCACAAGCACCGTTGCTATCACTCAAGATCAAAGAAGATGGGATGCACACGATGCGCAAGCTTTGTCTTTGATTTCACTTGCAATGAAGAGATCAATTATACCTCAATTCTATCCTGCCAGCCTTCGAAAAGTACTTGGAATATTTTGGAAGCAATGTATCAAGCACTTAAGGAGGAAAGAGTCTTATTTCTGAAAAGAGAGCTTAAATTGGTACATATGAATGACGATTGCAAACCATGTTACAAAGACTCAAGATTTGCATGAACAACTTCTGAATATTGATGAAGTCGTACCAGATTTGCAGCTTATCTCTACTACACTAAACTCCCTACAAGATTTCTATCTTTCTTGTTATACATCACGCAATTTGTCCATGAGGGGCAAAAAATCCCAACCCTGCCACCTTTCAAGAGTTGTGTGAGACTTTTATTTGCAAGAAGAGCAGACTAGAAAGAGAATTTCAATAAGGGTGCATGGTGGAGCAAGCTTTTGCTGTGAAAGAAAAGGGCAGAAGAAACCATCAGCCAAACATGATGCTGGTCATACTTCTTGGACCGAAAGGATGCTGAAAAGCCTAAGAGGAACGCAGATGCCACTATTGGTAAAAGCCAGGTCATTTGATTCATGTGAATGCCAAAAGAGCATTGCAAAAGAGAAGAAGAAAGAGTCGGTATGGCTATTGTAGGCTCTTTGGCCACAGATGCAGGAAAAGATGATGCCTCAGCAAATCTTGTAGATCATGATTGGGATCTTCGCATGCAGTTATGATGTCTCTTGGGATTCACGCACATTCAGTGTCAATGAAACTGCAGACACGTGATATTGTGATAGCGGTGCATCCAAACACATCACATCCAGGAAGAACTTATTTGACATGCAATCATGTGCTCGTTTTGGCAAGAAGGTATCTTGCGCCAACAACTTTTTTTATCCCGTCCTGGTCTTCATAGCCTCCTCACTCTCCAGGAATTGGTGGCTGGTCCACAACTAAGGATTATACCTGCTCATCAAATATTATATCCCAAGTGACCACAATGGCTCTCCGAACAAGATTGTACAATCTGTATTCTGTAGAGTCGATCCACACAATTGCTGCCTTGCCTCTTCTCACAAAGAGGCCTTCAGCTCCTCGCTTTGTCTCCTCCGAATAATCCACCCTCAACATGTTCCAATCGTCCCTCAAACTTGATGCTTGCTCCTCCAGCTCTTGGAGTCCCAAGTTCTACTCGTTTTGCTGCTCTAATACCATGTGAAAGTTCAACGAAATGTGATCAGCAAACTGAGAGTAAAAACAGTAAACTCGCGAGAAGGAGGGAGAGAGACTTCAACACCTGATATCTGGAAAGAACCCTAGTGTACTACTAAGAAAAAACCTTGGCACAAGATGCACAAAAGATGGTCCTATAAATAATTCCCCACACACTACAATCGGCCTGCTTATGCAAGCCAACCTAGACCAACCCTAAGCCAGCCTAACCCGACCCAACAAGGTCAGGTCTGGTCGAGTTAACCAGCCAAGCTGGTCGGTTAACCAGGTTGGAGACTAAGTGGCAACTTGGGTGGCATAAGGCAGCTCCTGAGGAGCCCTCGAAAGAGGGCTGTACCAGCGTATCCTTGGCCGGACCTACTGTTGTACCCTGGCGAAGCCTCTGGCATCCCGAACCAGCCCTGAACATGGCTAAATCCAACGTGGTACCCTGGCTATACACGTGGCCCCAGCTGGTATGGTTCTCCTGATGTACCTCACGTTGGGCGAGCACACCCACAAGAAGCCCTCACTCATACTGTACATTAGGAGATGTCAAACTCTAACACCACCATCACGAAACTGCAATGGACAACCCAAATGTTCCAGGCAATGATGCTAGACACCATCTCCCAAACACCATCCTCGGGGACGGCAAAGGGCATGGTTGGGAAGGAGGCGTTGCGTCATGTGCCTCTATCCTGCGTTAACTGCTATCCCTGAATTTTGTAGGCTGGCAAAGCTGGATCAATGGAAAAAGCATGACCCCCCTTTGTCAGCCATGCAGCCATCCCAATCAATCTTGAGCCTAGAGATGCTTACATCTATGTTCGTAATGTGGTCGGGTATCTTGGAAAGACAAAGGATTGATAGCGATGGGCCACATCGTCATTACATCATTTTTTGCATTAGGCGAAATTAAACAGGAGCAAACCTCATAGCACTATAATATCTCTTCAATATAGGTGTAGGCCATCTTTTGGTGGTTCTAGTGATGCCCTATAGGCCATGGTATGTGCCTTGTAGGAATAAGTGTAGGCACTTCTAGTGTTAGTGCCTTCTATGCCACATAGGACACTTAGTCCTAGGCCTAGGTACAAGTACTTTGTACTTGTGTTTTTCAATCTATCTAAGTTTGACATGACTTCTCTTTCGACTCGTCTTGTACCTGCACTCTCTCTCTCTTTGACCCGTACCTTCAGTGGTATCAGAGCACGGATTGCTCTAGCCCTCCAGCTCTCCTCAGCCTCGAGCCCTCCATAGCTTATTGGAAGTTTTCTGCCCTGCTGGTCGACACATTCCCAGGCTGTTCGAGGTGTATCTTCAGTGGCTGCGTCCGTACTGCACGAAGCTGTACCTGCGCGTTGCATCGTTGTACTGAAATCCTGCATCGCCGTACTCTGCGCCATACCTTCGGTCGTACTCTGCGCCATACCTTTCATACATGTAACGTACACTGCGCAGTACCTTCCGTACGTGAGGAGACCTGCACCGTACTCGTACTCTGCGCCGTACATCAGTCGTCAACTGTACCTGCACTGTTGTACTGTACCATACGTGAGCAGACCTACGTCGTACTCGTACTCTGCACCGTACATCCGTCGTCAACTGTACCTTCAATCGTCAACTGTACATGTGCCGTACCGTACACTGCGTTGTACTCCATCCATACATCGTACTGTACCATACGCCGTTTCGTACCTTCGCTGTACAAGGTCCTTGGTCTCACTGCAGTCATCTACAGATTTGGGGCTTTTGCAGGACATTGGCAAATTTGGGGTTTTCATTTCCTTTCACCTCCTTTAATTGCAATTTCTTGCAAGAAATTGGAGTTTTGGGATTTGTTCTGCAATTTCTTGTTTAGATTGCAGTACATTGGGTCAGATTGTAGGACATTCAGTTATATTTGCAAAACATTGAGTCAGATTGGGTCACATTTGCAAAATTTCAGCAAAATTTGGGGCTATTCTGAATTTGCCCTCTTTTTGGCCTATTTGCCCTCAATAAATTTAGGGCTTTTGCCAAATTTGCTGTTTTTGCAGTGAACATTGCCTGTCACAGTCACATTTGGGTCAGATCTGCATTTGCCCTTTGATTTGGGTCAGAAATTTGCAGATATTTGCTGTCATTTTTAGGACAGCCAGCTTTTTGCAGTGATAGCCTTGAGGCTTTTCGGTTTTCAGGTCTTTTACAGGTTATCACAGTTGCTATGGCTGGGAACAATCAAGATTTATTTGGAGTTCTTCGTGAAGATGATAAGTTGGATGGCACCAACTATCCGATGTGGTCTTATCTCATGAAACATATTCTTGTTGCGAAGCATTTGTGGAATATTGTTTCTGGGGCTGATCTGAGGCCAGCCAATGCTACAGTGGTTGGTTCTACTGCTGCACCTTCTGCAGGTGGTACTCCTCCTGATGCCTCTTCCTCTAGCACTCCTGTTGCTGCTCTTCCAACTCAAGAACAGTCAAGATGGGATGCAAGAGATGCAAATGCACATTCATGCATTGCTTTATCATGCAAGAGAATCATTATTCCACACATCCGGTCTTGCAGGACAGCAAAGGATGCTTGGGATAAATTGGCTTCTCTATATCAGATTCGCAATGAAGCTCGTGTTGCATATTTGAGAAGGCAATTACAGGAAGTGAATATGAATGAAGGTGAGTCAATGGATGCATTTTTGACAAAGGTCAAGGACCTCATGGAACAGCTTGCCAACATTGATGAGGTGGTGCCAAATTCACAGCTTGTCAGTACTACATTGAATGGACTACCAGATACATATCAAGGGTTTGCTACAACCCTTCGATTAGTAGCCATTGGTAATCCAGACCACTAGTCTTTTGATCAGCTAGTTACTTTGCTTTTGTAGGAAGAGCAAAGTAGAGCTAACAGACAAGCCATTATTCCTGATCATGCATTTGCTTCACAGTAGACAGGAAGAGGCAAGGCTTCCAAGCCTATGGGCAAGCCAAAATCTGCGCACAGCAGCTGCAATTCCTCTACGCATAGCAGCTGCAATTCCTCCCATGCATCTAAAAATACAGCAGATAAGGGAAAGAAGAAAAGATGCAACTATTGTCGCAAGCCCGGACATGACATTTCAGAATGCAGGAAGCGCATTGGTTCGGAGAAAAAGAAAGCAGGATTGACAGTTAATGCCTCACATGCCATTGAATCCCATGAGCCAGCAGATGCTTCACATGCACATGCTCTTCAAGATGATTGGGCATGGGCTGTCCATTGCTCATTTGATCCCTCCAAAGCTGATGCACTTTTTACTGCTAATGATGCTCAATCCTGGTACTTTGATAGTGGTGCTTCCAAGCATGTCACATCTTGCAGACAGTTGTTTCATTCTCTAGCTGATGCACCTCGAGGGGGGACTGTTACATGTGCCAATAATGCTTCATATGCTGTAAAAGGAGTTGGAGATGTGCAGCTCACATCCATTTCTAGTCATCCTGTCACTCTGACAAATGTTCTTTTTGTGCCTGGCATTGAAGTCAACTTGATTTCAATTTCAGCAATTGCTACTTCAGGTTTCAGAGTAATTTTTGATGGCTACAGATGCCCAGTATATGATCTTCGTGATGACAATGCCATAGTTCTCACTGGCACTTTGCAAAAAGGGCTTTATCACCTTGATCATCATTCAGCTGCACTTTCTATTGAAGCATTGGCTATTTCAGATTCACAGCTTGCTGAAACTCATCTTTGGCATGAGAGAATGGGCCATCTCAATTATAGAGCTCTTGCAAACTACATTCACAGCAGATGGCAAATGATGTACCTCAAACTCACACAGTTTCTAAACATGTGTGTGAGGGTTGTCTTTTGGGTAAGATGCATCGATTTCCTTTTCAAAAGAATTGTCCAAAACTCTCACAAAGGAAATTGCAGCTAGTACACAGTGATGTCTGTAGCCCAATGAGGACAAATGCCATTGGAGAATACAAGTATTTCATGACTCTCATTGATGATTTCACAAGGTATTGCTGGGTATATCCTTTAAAGGCCAAATCTGAAGTTTTCTTATGCTTTCAGAGATGGCTGAATATGGTTGGGTCTCTTGCATATGTTCATGTACCATCTCAGCTGAGACATAAGCTCGATGACAAGGCGATCAAATGCATATTCATTGGTTACAGCCAAGAGAGCGGAGGGTATCGATTATATCAACCAAATACTGGGAAGATTATTGTCAGTAGAGATGTGATCTTTGCTGAACATTCAGCTTCTCCTCTTGTGGACTGCAAAGCAAAGCCAGATATTGACATGTTTGATGCCTTTGAATCTTGGTTACCTCTACCATCATCAGAAGAGGATTTTGAGCAGCAACATGAGCCTCTTGCAGGCCCTCCACTAAGCAATAATCAGCCACCACCTCATGCTGATTTGCAGGCTTCTCTTCTGGCACAAAATGATCCCACTACTCATGATGCAGTCATTGAAGAAAGAGCTATCAATAGATAGCAAAGGCAAGTTCCCAGATGGCTTCTTGACACATTGAGGGACAGCAAACAAGATCAGCCGTTTGCTGCCCGGACAAGATCAGGGAATAGACAGCATGGTCACTTTCTTGAGTTTGCACTCCTTGCTACAGCTTGCAATGAAGAGCCTTTGTGCCATAAAGATGCTTTTGACAGCAAAGAGTGGATGGATGCAATGAAAGCTGAGTTACAATCTATTGCCAAAAATGACACTTGGCAATTAGTAGATCTCCTACCGGCAAGCATGCCATTGGAACGCGGTGGATCTACAAATTAAAAAGGAAATCTGATGGCAGCATAGATCGATACAAAGCCCGTCTTGTTGCAAAAGGGTATGCCCAACAACAAGGCATTGACTTTGAGGAGACATTTGCTCCCACATCCAGGATTACTACCATTCGATGTGTCATTGCCATTGCAGCCCATCATCATTGGCAAGTGCACCAACTTGACATCAAGACTGCCTTTCTTCATGGGGATCTGCAGGAAGAAGTCAATGTCACACAACCTCCTGGCTTTGAGGTTGTTAATTCTTAAAATAAGGTATTCCGGCTTAGAAAAGCCCTTTATGGTTTGAAGCAGGCACCCAGGGCATGGTATGCCAAAATTCATGCACACTTACTATCCCTTGGTTTTCAAAATAGTCCCACAGAACCCACTCTTTATTTCCGTGGGAGTGGATCTGATTTTTTAGTGCTGATTTTATATGTGGATGATATGCTTATCACGGGCCCAGATACTCAGCAAATTGCAGCTTTCAAGGCTGATTTGCAGCATATTTTTGACATGTCAGACATGGGACAGCTCCATTATTATTTGGACATTCAGTTTGCTCATGTTGAGGGTGGTATCATGATGTCTCAGTCCAAGTATATTGGACAGCTCCTTGATTGTTTTCAGTTTGAGGATTGCAAGCCAATCTCTACTCCAGTGGACCCTGGCTTCAAATTCTCAGCTCATGATGGGAGCCCACCATGTGATATCACTCTTTATCAGCAGGCTGTTGGATGCCTTATTTATTTATGTCACACCAGACCTGACTTGCAGTATGCAGTATCTCAGCTCAGCAGATTCATGCACATGCCCAGTTCACAGCATTGGCAGGCAGTGAAGAGAGTCTTCAGATATCTCAGAGGCACTCAGGATTTAGCCCTCTTCTATGGTGATCAGGGTTCACTTACCATGCATGCTTGCACGGATAGTGACTGGGCAGGATGTTCCGACACCAGAGTGTCACATACCGGCAATTGTTTTTTGCTTGGCAATCCATGTATTTCTTGGCTCAGCAAGAAGCAACCGATAGTTGCCACGTCTAGTTGTGAGGCTGAGTACAGGGCAGCCTTCACCGCTACAGTAGAGTGTGCTTGGCTTTGACAGTTACTTACAGATCTTGGTATTTGCCACACATCCTCCACTATTGTCTACACTGACAGCCAGAGTGCTTTGGCCATTGCCCGTAACCCAGTGTTTCATGCGCGTACCAAGCATATTGAAGTTCACTATCATTATGTTCGGGAGCGGTTGTCAGCAGGAGACATAGAGTTGTCCTATCTTCCCACAAAAGACAACATCGCAAATATGTTTACAAAGGCACTTCCTCGTCCCAAGTCCGAAGTCTTCCGACAGGCTTTACACTTGGTTCCCTTTGTTACATGATCTGACATTCCTTGTACATTCATAGGTGGCTATATCCTTTTGGATGAACATGTGCCACCATGACCAGAAACTACCAGGTATTCTAAGACGTTTCCAGAGTACTTCAGCCCATCCCATGGAGGGGGGTTTGTAGGCCATCTTTTGGTGGTTCTAGTGATGCCCTATAGGCCATGGTATGTGCCTTGTAGGCATAAGTGTAGGCACTTATAGTGTTAGTGCCTTCTATGCCACATAGGACACTTAGTCCTATGTGACACCTAGGACACTTAGTCCTAGGCCTAGGTACAAGTACTTTGTACTTGTGTTTTTCAATCTATCTAAGTTTGACGTGACTTCTCTTTCAACTCGTCTTGTACCTGCACTCTCTCTCTCTCTCTCTCTTTGACCCATACCTTCAATAGGGAACATCAAGAACATCCTTTCAAAGAAGTACATGATGAAGATCACAATAAACAAAATGGAAGGCTCCCATCCAGATCCTTTGTGCAACTGGGCAGCCCCAGAGACCATATGGGATTGTCCCCAAAACACTAGGTGCACAATGGTGGCACCTACCATCTGCCCACATCTAGTCACGGTCGTTTTCACTGTTCAGCTTGATGCATATGATCAAAGTGCACAAGCTGCATATTAAGATTTTATATCTACGTCTCCCATGCAGGATGCAAAGTCATATCATGCCAAAGTTTGGGCATGTGAACTTTAGTAGTCTTATGCTTTTGCAAAAATTTCAGATGGTAGATGCCTTGCCTCATTTGGAAGCTCCTCTTGAGCATACATGTGATCGGAAAGGCCCCACGGTGCCGGGCTTCGGCTTCTGAGTACCAACTCTCAGTTTGCTTCAATTTGTATTTGATTTTGTTTGAGCTCTTGAGCTCTTTAGCTTAGCATAGCTTAGTACTCAGCAAGGGTAGATGGTAGATGCCTTGCCTCATTTGGAAGCTCCTCTTAAGCATACATGTGATCGGAGAGCCACCACGGTGCCGGGCTTCGGCTTCTAAGTACCAACTCTCAGTTTGCTTCAATTTGTATTTGATTTTGCTTGAGCTCTTGAGCTCTTTAGCTTAGCATAGCTTAGTACTCAGCAAGGGCCCTAGTGTGTGCGCCCTCTGCTCCAGTCTATTGAGGCTTGTATGAGTTTTCTTCTTGGGTTACTTTGTCCCATAGGCCCGTGAGGCCCCCCGAGGACGTCTCTCTCTCCTCCACGCAGCTCCGTCCTCCGCCCGCTGCCTCCTCCCCTCAGCTCCCACCTCCGCCCACTTCCTCCTCGCTGCGCCGCCTCCTCCCCTCCTGCTCCGCTTCTGCTGCCCCGACTGCTGCAGCTCCCTCCGCGCAGCAGCCTCCTCCCCTTCTACTCCGCCTCCTCCACTCAGCCACCCGCCGCCTGCTGATGCTCCCCCCGCCTGCTGCAGCTCCCTCTTCCGCGCCCTCTCCTCCCCTTCCACCCCGCCTCCTCCACTCCAGCCACCTGCTACCACTCAGCTCCCCGCCATCCCTCACCCACCCCCCTGCAACCCCTCAGCTACTCCCTCTACCACTCAGCCACCCCCCCCCCCCTTCCCTACTAGCCCCCCCGCCTGCTCTCAGCCTACCTACAGCCCCCCCGCCACCCCTCAGCCTCTTTTCAGCCCCCCTAGGGGTACCTCCCATCATGGGGAGGGAGCTCATCATGCTCCCACTCCTGCAATCAGACCTGCACCAAACACAGATCAATCAAAACGAAATGGGAAAAGGTGGCAAGGTTACAGATAAAGCCGCCAAGAAAAAACAGACACAGCTGAAACTCGAAGATGTGAACACACGATACAACTGCAGTGGACTTGGAGTGGACAGCAAAGCAAAGGCGGGGCCCACTTCCGCCTCAGCTTCAGCTCCAGCTCCAGTCTCAGCTTCAGCTCCAGCTCCAGTCTCAGCTTCGATCTCAGCTACATCAGCTACAGCCTCATACTCAGCCTCAGCACCAGCCTCAGTCTCAACGTCAGCTCCAGCTCCAGTTCCAGCTCCACTTCTGTCCACAGCCTCTACTGTTACAGCTAATGGCTCTAATATACCCCTACCCATGACATCAATTGCCCCATCCTCCCCTAGGATAGAGGGGTTGTCACTGACACCATCTCTCCCTTCTTCTCCCGCTACAGTTCTCTCCCCGATTATGACACCTATTTTGGAGGGGTCGTACACTGTTCCGCAATACTCGACCTTTCTCTCCCCTCTGCCTCTCAGTCAGCCCACACTCCCTCACCCTGCTGGGATCGCCTCATCATCCCCATACCGCACCCATCTTACCCAGTCATCACCCAACCTCCAGTCTCTTCCTCACACTTTCAGGCCACATTCCTATCAGTACCCGTTAGAGCACGGATGAGCTGACCCATCAGAGGCTTGGGAGTATTTGCTGATGGAGGTCTAGAGTATCCGAAAGCGCGAGAGGGAGCTCTCAGGCTTCGCACAGGAGCAGACACGCTTCACCCAGGAGCAAGCACGACTCATACAAGAGCAGTCTCACGCTATGCGAGTCCAGGCTGATCTTATTCAGGGATCTCACAGCTCCGACACGAGGTCACTACTGCACGTACAGTCCCATGGAGCACCCCAGTCGTGGAGGCACAGATTGCGAGCATGCAATCTGCCATCGAGGAGATGTCCAGATGGGTCGACGTAGCCAAACGAAAACCTGCAAGGCTAACCGTTTCGGCTACCCTCCTGGAGCAGCAACAAAGACCCAGCAAGGCTCTCAACATCCGAGTACATGGGATTCCCTGCACTGAGGCTACCCTGATGGCAGATGCGCAGGTCTTCGTGACCACTACTCTAGGGGTGACTGAGCATAGGATTGAGAGAGCATGGCGGGTTGGGAGGGACCCCAACCGAGAGCAGCCCCTTATCATCCGGTTCCATGATGCCCAGGCACAACTTTTGGCTTTACGCCGTAGGTCAACCTTACGAGAACAGCCAGCGATCTCCATGGACGAGGACCTCACTCCACTACAGGTTGAGGAGAGGCGTTTCCTGTTGCAACAACGAGATCGTGTCCGCAAAGAGAAAAAGTGGGCCATAGTACGAGATGGACGACTCCTTACAGGCCCCCGTCAGGCACCCACCTCTCCTCCCACATAGGGAGGCGAAGCCTATGAGACTCAAACATCCGAGACCCTATCATGTACCATCTAGAACTGTAATGGTATCTTATGGTCAGAACCAGGGAACTTCTCGGAATCCTATACAAGTCACGACATAGTTTTTTACACAGAGACACATCAGAGTCCACAGCGCCCACTACCAACAATCAGCGCGTATACATGGGAGTCTGCCTACAGAGATGAGACGAGGGATACAGGAGGGGTTCGAGGATCAGGAGGAGTCGCAGTCCTTTACAGATCCACACTTTTGGGGACCATCTCAGTAGAGTTCCACACTCCAGGTTTCTTTGGATTCGGATCCAACACATGGATAGCCGGGATTTGTTTATCGCAATTTGCTACTTCCCCTAGAGACCTCCCGCTTTGCCAGAGATATTCGAGGGGAGGATGAGACATCCCCATTTGCTGCTCTTTATCAATCCATCGTTGACTTCTCAAGCCGCGGGGAAGTCCTCCTAGTTGGAGACTTCAACGGGAGAACAGGCGCTCGTTAGGTACCACTCCTCGACTTCAGGGATGATTCCACTCTACTGCCAGACATTGACCTTGAGAAGGCAGGTATGCTACGAGTTTCAACTGACAAACGAGGACCGCTCACATCCTATGGGCAGGCCCTATTAGACCTCGGCACGATGCATGATCTCATTATCTCTAATGGTCTTGACAGATGGCCCGCATTAGGTGGCTTCACTTACTTTCCACATGGGGGAGGCTTCAATGTTGTGGACTACATCATGGGATCCCCTGGCTTCACATCTCGCATCACTGACTTTACCGTAGCACCTCTCCCTCCAGGGGCTAACCATACCTATCTTTTCTTTCGCATTTCTACCCCCCGCCGCACAACACCTTCTACCCCGTTGAGCTCTTACTCCACTTATCATGATATACGCTTTGATCACAATCACTCACCTACTTACTCTGGTTGTCTGACATTCTTCTCGCATACATTGACTTTATACCCTTACTAGAAGACCGTGCTGCCCTAGTCACTCGCTCACTACACGAAGCTGCTCTTCACGCCTTTCCCCACACCACCTGCTCCACCCGTCCACCACCCCCTGGGACTGTACCCTGTGATAGCTGGTACGATGATGAGTGTAAGGCTTTACGCCGTCAGCTCAGATTCAAAACAAAAAACAGCCTTCCAAGCGAATCAATGACGCTACGCGAGTACGGTCATCTAGTACACAGGAAGAAACTTGACTTCATGCGTCGGAACGAGGAGGACCTACTGAACATTATGTTCAGTAACAACTCTAAGGACTTTTGGCGGAGGTTTCTAGAGGGACGGTCCCCCCCACCACTCACTGACACTCAGGTGTGGTCTGATTATGCACGCACGCTCTATGATATCCCAAATCAGCCAACCCCTAACCTATCACATATGCTACGCCCCACATCCTGCACCCTATTCACTAGGGGGGGGTAAAGGATGCCGTAATGAAACTTAATAATGGCCGAGTGAAGGATCATGAGGGACTACACACTGAATTCATTGCATATGGGATTAACCTCCTAGCCCCGATCTTAGCCAAGCTATTTAATGAAGCCGTTTGCTTGGGGTTTCCACGCACCTGGACCATCAACACTATCTCACCCATCCACAAGGCAAGGGATCCCATGAAACCGCAAGACCTTCTTTAAACCTTTAGCGAGGAATGAGTGTTGTTTACCATAGAGAGAGAAAGGAGATGAGGAGAGAGAGAGAGTAGAGTCGACAACCGATTGGGTCCCTGTACCCACTGAGGACCCCCTCCCCCAATCAGGGGAGAATTTGCTTTATACTTGGAGAATTGAGAAATACAAAGAACACTCTTCAAGAGAGCACAGAACATGCTTTTGAAGAGCTCACTGTGCACACATATAGCAGACCCAAAGACCTGAGAGGCAACGCCGACCAATACCGAGACCTTGATGCTGTCCACACTGACGATGTAGGACGCTTCTGCAAGGCAAGGAAGAGGCTTGTGCTGTCTACTGGAATGCAGGGTTACTGCATGAGTGAGAGAGTGAAAACTAGAAGTAATAGGTCCTATGAGAGAACTGAGAGATGATTGAAATATAGAGCTGAGAGTGAGCTGTGTAAACTGTAAAAGAGAGCTGAGAAAGCTGAGGAAACCGCTGATCCAGATTTTGCTCTATGCAGATGACGTGGCTCTCATCCTCAACAGAGGGGCTTCAGAGACACCTAGACACACTACAGTCCTTTTGTGAGTCTCATGATTTGAAGGTCAACCTGGGTAAAACCAAGGTCATGGTCTTCAATACATCTCGAGCCATCATGCGTCATGAGCAGTTCACATTTGCGGGGCCATCTGTTGAGATAGTTTCATCATACACTTATCTTGGGGTTATCTTCTCCAGACCGAGCTTCACTATGAGACCCGCGATGCAGGCACGCTTGAGTAGAGGGTATGCCTCATTGGCCAAGCTAGAGAGGCAGTGCTTCCGCTCACACTTTCAGGATCCACGCACCAAGGGGTTGCTTTTTGACTCCTTGGCTCGCCTAGCGGGGATGTACGGCAGCCCTTGTTGGGGGCCAGACTTGTCGGATACATAGTGGACCCGTGTGGAGCCGCTACAGGTTCTCATGCTATCACGGATGATTCGTCGTAGGTCATCCGTTCCTCACCAGATCATTCAAGCTGAGTTTGGGTCACCCCCTTTACAGCTAGATGCTGCATTTCAGGTCATCACATATCTGTATCGAGTTAGGGAATATGGGGATTATACCTCGGGGCGTAGCAGGCTACCATGGATAGCTCTATCCTCTTCTATGGCACTTGCAGCAAGAGGAGATCAGAGGTGTTGGTATGCACGTACAGAGAGATGGTTTGAGCGACTGGGGCTCCACATGGATAGACTACCTCCCTTCCAGTATAGCATGGATGCTCCGTTCTCTCCCCTCTTATCACACGAGGTCAACCAGGTTATCCGTGAGGATCTACTACGGCTACACACTTTTCGGACCTGGTTGGAACCGAGTGAACTCCCAGTGAAGCTTATAGCTTCTACAGAGATCACTTCTTACATATCACAGCGGAGGGTTTCATTGATCCACCAGGATACACACAGATTCACCTACCCCACTCGATGAGGATCTCTCTTGGGCAGTTCCGGGTCTCTTCACACAGACTTCGCATCAAGAGCGGCAGAGCAGAGCGACTACCCAGGGAGCAACGCATATGCACACTATGTGACATACAAGAGGTTGAGACAGAGGAGCATTTCATCTTCAAGTGTCCTGTGTACTATGAGATCCGAGGACGTTTCCACTGCCTCTTCAGAGATAGTTATGGGATTTTAGCCCATTTCCTCTCCTACCCAGACCAGCGATGTTTGCCAGGTTTCATTCATGAGGCACTTAGACACCGCGAGAGGATACTCCGAGCACGGAGACAAGAGCAGACTTCTTCCTCGGTTGATCCCTCTCAGAGCTCTATCATGGAGTTCTTTCAGCTAGATCACATGGACCCCAACGAGACGAGGCCTCGACATGACCGTGACTCGGAGCCCGTGACCCGATAGCTCAGACAGAGGGTCGACACACAGATCACACTTGGAGACATCCCCTCCTTGTTTAGAGTCGGAGCCCGACTGACGGGGGTCACAATAGCCCTGGTTAGACGCAGAGCTATGACCAGGAGACGTGCCAAGACCGCACCTCTAAGTGGCCGACAGCACTCTATTGCCGACTTCATGCCTCCACTGCCTCATCCATCCTGATATCTTGCTGTTGCTGGGGATGATGATGATATTGATGATGATGCTGAGATTGATATATATAGTCGACCATCGACATGACTATGTTGTACTTAGGACTTAGTACTGCCATTCTGCATTTTTGCATTTTTTGCATTTTGCATTTTGCATTGGTATGGACGCTCGTTTAGTAGCTCCACTACCACAGCTTGTTGTATCAGGATTTTCAGAGTCTCATAGACCCATCGGTCTTCCGAAGACTTTAATAAACTTTCTTTCTTTCTTTCTCTCTCTCTCTCTCTCTCTCTCTCTCTCTCTCTCTCTCACTCACTCTCTAAAATATAAAACAAATTGGATTGAAATATGGTAAGGGGGAAATAGGTAATACCTGGGTTTCTGCGTAAGAGCTTGCGACACAAGTCAATACATTCAGGATGCAACTCAGCCAATATAGATGCTGGGAATTGAAGTTCATTTGACCTCTCAATATTTTGCAAAAGCTACATAAACAATAAATAGTCTTGTTCAAAAAGTGCCTTCTTGAACCAATCTGGCTTGCCATAGCAACACATTTGAAAAAACTTGTAAAACGCACCTGAAACGGGCTCTGTCCCACAAAAGGTGGCTGGCCTGTCACTAGTTGGTATAATATGGTTCCCACACTCCATAAGTCTGCCTGTACAAGAATATCAAGCTTGCTTACTCTCCCTCTCTCTCTCTCTCTCTCTCTCTCTCTCTCACACACACACTCCTTCCACAAAGTTGGAAACGTATCTCTGTTTCAAGTCTTAATTTCAGTTTATCTTGAATCTTAGGGTGTGGTAGACACCCAGTCCACAGTCACATAGTATGGGAGATATCTGCTACACATGTGCAACACTGATGAGATGATAGTCTACAATGGATTACAAAGATGGCCAATGTCAGTACACTGCTCATGGCAGAAGCAGATTACTCACACCTGTAGTTTGACTTGACACTACCCAATTTCGAAGTAGATGGTTCATTGTCCCACATATAAGGCCTGAAATGAGAAGAGCGAACCCAAACTAACTGTACCTTGAATATACTCACCAGCTTTAGGCTGGTTAAACCACTATCGAGAGTATGAGTTACTCACCATAGTACAATAGCAAGTGGAGTTGTAAGATCTATCATTTACTTGGGATATAATTTTTCAAGGCTCAACTACCCACTATGCAGGCACAAGAAAATGCCCACTTTCTCTATGTGCAAACAAAAACCCTCCTATTTGACTTTGACCAACAACACTGTCGACATGCAATTTCCAACCAATGGACTTACAAGATCATGAGATTAGGTTCAAGAGTTATAATCTTTATAATGCTTGCACAAGAAGATTTGGAAGGTCACCACACTCGATGCTTACCTTGTTGATGGGGTTGAGGTGTTAGAAGGCTCGTTTTTTTTTGGAGCCTATTGAATGCTACTGCCCATCATTTTTGGGGCTGCTCGTGTGGATGACTTCTAGCGGTTCTGCTGCCACCTTCATCGTCCCTCTGATCCTATGCTTGATGTGGACAGCAAGGCTTCCCCTTTGATTTGGTCTTCGAGGCTCTTCTTTTGACCCTTGGAGCTTCTTTAACCTCTACTTCAGCTTTGGAGTCACCTGCGATGATAGGCTTCTTTCCCTTCCACCGCCTGAGCTAGAGTTGGAGGTTGTGGGACCAAAAAGCTTTATCTTTTGAAACCTCTCAAACTGCTAGAGTATAATAACTAGTACTTTGTTTTTTTGTTGAGGGTCCTCCAAAGAGGCATTCTGCCACTCTCTGTCACAAGATCCTTGTCCTAGGGTGTGCTCCTTGTTCTGCCAGGTTGACCCCTATCGTGTCAGCATTGTACAAGGAAAAGCACAAAGATATGACACTTGTTTTATCAAGACCTATGATTTAATGGTCAAAACATTTGAAAAACGGCAGCAGCCCAAAAATGCCAAGAAAACTCCTGAATTACCTACATGAAACCACTGAGGATGCAAAATAGCAAGACATTCATGCGGGCAGAAAAAGGAGGCGTGGAGAGCTTCACACATCCAGCCTGTGCTGGGCAAGTGCTGGGCAAAACTACAGATAAAGTGAAGCTGTATAGAACTAGGTTATATCTTTCTCCTGCATGCCTTGAAGAAAAGGCTTCTGTGGGATGCAAGAAAGGACCTCAAGTGAGCCCTTATACAGGGCTGAAAAGGGCACAGGCCCAGCCAACTGGTCTGAGAAGACATTCGACCTAACAGGGGGGTCTGCCAGACCCAACCTGACATTCTGTGCCAACCAACCAGACAGCCAACTTGTAGGTCCAGACCAGAGGTGCTGAGTATTCTTCGACTCCTTTCTGCTTCTCTATTTCGTCTGTATCTTTCAGATTGTCTGTTCACACTGTGTGTACAGATTATTCCGCTGCATCTAAGGTTGAGTGATTCATTACCTCCAATGTAACAGCTTGCTTAAAGCAGCAATGAATAGTTAAACCAATCCAAGCACATGGCTATATTTATTCAACATTGAAACTAATCTTCATGAGATTTGATTACTTCTTTGCATATCTGCACCTGCAAATGAGACTTGGGAGTATCATGAGCACAATAGTTGAGGGTTATTTGACCCTCAGATTGAGTGATTCATTACATCTAAGGTTGAGTGATTCATTACCTCCAATGTAACAGCTTGCTTAGAGCAGCAATGAATAGTTAAACCAATCCAAGCACATGGTTATATTTATTCAACATTGAAACTAATCTTCATGAGGCTTGATTACTTCTTTGCATATCTGCACCTGCAAATGAGACTTGGGAGTATCATGAGCACAATAGTTGAGGGTTATTTGACCCTCAGATTGATTTGTACTATTTTTGGATCATAATAAATTGTACTAATCAAGGTGCACATGAGTGGTGAAATTTCCATACCACGTTGCAGGGAGGCTTCCAGACCATACTGGATGTGTATCCCCAGTGTTGTACAGACCCATGGCCATGAGGTGCCAAGCATGGCCTATCGGCACCAAAAGTGCCAACGGAAAACAGTTTCTGATACAAATCCAGGGACCTTATATAGTGTAACCGAAGATGCCCACAAAAAGGAATCACCCAGATTCCAACAAGAATTAAAAAGTGATGGCATAAATTAATGTCAGGGATTCAAAATACCAACAACAATGCAACCTTTGATATTGATATAATCAATGCACAAAGGGTAACACCCAATTATTTAATTGTCCATTCGTACCATTTGTAAAGGAGGGGATAAAAAGGACCTTTCATGAAAACCTTTTGGATGAGAGTTCATGGGCTGCCCAATCATTAAAAGAAGCTCCTCAACCCAACTAACCCCTAATGGACACCAAAACCTTATTACTTTAGGCTACAAAATCCCAAAAAAAGAGACCCACACTCCCTAAGAAAGGGATGATTCCCAGCAATCTCCCTCAGACACAATCATTTGGGAGAGTCTCACGACCCTTTCTTTCAGACTAGACCATTCCTACTGAGTCGGGGCTGCAACAGCTCCCATTCCATTATATCTCTCTGCAATTGCAGGATCTCCTGAGCCCCTCCCTGCAATCACTGCTCTCTCCCAGGCACTTGCCTTTCAAAGTCTATCAAATGTGGGGTGCAAGTCTATGTTTGGGTGTCATTAAAGCAATGCTTGGCGCCTAATGGCATTACCAGCTCCCCACTTTGAAATATGCATCCAATTTTTAAAAATAATATTAAGCTTACAGATGTTGAAAAATGTACCTGACAGTTGTTTGGACAGGCAACTGGGAAGTGGAAAAAAAGTGTCTCCCTGAACAGAACTTTGATCTTACCTTTGCATCATATCTTTTGGACTGCAAAATCTCAGGTGCCATGTACAATGGAGATCCACAGAGTGTCTCAGCCATCCCCTGTGGTTGCAAAGACCTGCAGAATCAACTTAATATTCAATTAACCACCAAAAGAGATGCATCGTTAAGCCATATCAAAAAATGCTTGCGAACATGATGTGAAGAGAAATATCAATATAAGAAGTTTCCTGACAATGGAGCAAGATATAAGATCACAAAGAAAGAGATACAGGAAACTGGGGTTCACCTTGCAAAGCCAAAATCTGCTATTTTTAGCAATGCACTGCTATCATCTGTAGATAAGAGAAGGTTCTACAGGAATGAATAGAACAAACGCCACATTAGTGTCAAAGCGGCATCATTCTAAAACTGTCCCTAAAGAAAGCAACTCGCAAATTATTCTCAAAACAAATAGCAAACTATCCAACCTGAGGCTTCAAATCCCTGTGTATCAGATTGTTTGTGCGCAACACTTGCAAACCAGCACCTGGGAAATGGAAAATACAAGTCAGATTATCTTGCCTTTAAGAATCAATCAATGGCCCATCTTTGATGAAACTGCTGATATGATTCCCACAGACCTTTCAAAACACTGAAATGAGCCCATAAGGGACATGAGGAAGAAATGTAATAAAGGTACCAATCCCTAGGTAGTGTTAGTAAGACAAACAAGACAAAAAAATGTTCAGAATTTCAGCTGTTAGAACCGACAAAGATTTCATTCCTAGGGTCATTCCACCCTAAATGTAGAGATACAAATGCCATAGAGCAGCCACCTTTGATTACAAGAGGGGTGATGACACAGGCTAAGCAGGTCGATAAAAAGAGCCACCCAACATCTGAGGAGAATGCACATGTGCAAACGTGGGTAATGCAGCCAATACAGCCTAGCCATCCTATGCCGCTCACTAGTACACAGCCAAATCATGCTTCAAATCCAGTTAACATGCCTTTGTATGCAGGACACAAATCTGATTATTTCAAGGCGATTACAGCTGCAAATAAGGGAGTCCACCAATAGGTTTGCCAGTTCCTTCATGGTCACTTGCAAAATGTAATTATAGATGGGAATCATGCTTTTGAAATGAATAGGTGCTTGATAGACAAACCTTCAAGACTTGATGGGAATGAGTCCATTGTACTTTCAGATTTGAGCATCGTGGCTATGGAACCGAACCTTTTGATGCAATTACATAGCCCTATCTGCATACCACTATTTCAGCCCATTCCCAATGAGGATTTATGGAAAATTATTTGGCAGCTGACTGCAAATCCTGCAATGTTATCAATATTGGGAAATGTGCCCTGCATGGAAAGCTTAAGCAGAGGCAAGTCTGCAAAAGAACTAACTGAGCGCGAAGGAGCCACTTAGAAAGGATCTACATGCAACCTGCTGGTGTTGTGTGGAAAAAGAGCTAGAAGCATGCAACCAGTGAATGGTACTTCTATTACAGATTTGGTTGCAGAAAATCTTCAATATCAACATATGCAAGCTCATGCCTCTCCTTCAACAAAGAAGGGGTACTCTTCAGAGGGCTTGACCAGATGTTGGTTAGTTGTATTATGGCAGAGACGACTTGCTCAATGATGCTCAGATGCAGTCAATATGGCATGCATACGCAAGACTATGGGTCAGCACATGTAGTTTGGGTTGCACATGACTGATAGCCTTTGTTCTCAGTGCATGTTTGTGTTGTCTCCTTACCAACAACATGGACAGCTAACCATTGTCAGCCCAAAGAAAATGGAGGTCAGACGGGATATAGCATTTTCTTGTTTCATTCAATGCCCCCTCCTTGGTCTACCAAAAGAAGTTCAAACAATGTGTTTGGTTATTTTGTTGTCAAGGGGTTGGAACTTGGTGTATCCAGTGACAAGGAAAGATTATGGGACCATGCCTACATGACTTCTAGCAGGCCTGATTTGTCTCTCAGGTTATTTGGAGTTCGGAGGCTGGATGCACCATGTTTCGGCAATTGTGCCATCTTTGGAAGATATCCGAAAGACATACATGCTAGCATCCAACTATTGGAGCCCTATGTTGTCTCATATGTGAGAAGTCTAGATCCAGGGGATGTTGAGGAATTAGAGAAACTCATGGAGTTGTTCGAGTCCAATTGCAGCAGCTATAATGAAGATGATTTTCAGTTCTTGACATTTGGCAAGGACAGCATAACCAGGGATGCAATGCAAAGACAGCTCATGGAAGCTACCATGTGGGGGATATTGCAAAACAATCCATGCTTCCCATGTAGAGAAAATTGGACATCAAGGCATCGAGAGGTCCACAAAATAAGTGCCTTGGGGACTGCCAATCTCTGTGTGATTTTGGAGCTTCTTCCTAATGAGCATGCTAGGTGGGATCAACGCTTACATAACCCCGGTGGCACTACAGCTTATGACTTTTCCTTTTGACCCGGGTGGCATGCATGACTTTTTTTGCAGCAGCAGCAGCAAGGAGCCTTTATTTCCAGCCACCACTTGGCAATTTTGAAGACAAAATTTTATTGACCAGGGATGGTTGTAATGAAGGCCAAACGTTGGTCAAGTTAGTGGGGTTAGGATATTTAGTATTTCGGGTGTTTGCAAGATAGAGGGGTCTAAAGGGCTAAGGAGGTACTATATAAGTACCATCCTCTCATGTACAAGGACATTTTGATGTGACATCTAATCCTATCTACTCTCTCTTCCTCCTTCCTACCCACTCACTGTCTCTCTCTCTTCCCTACTCCCTCTCTTTCCTACCTCATTCTCTCTCTCCTACCCCTTCTACTCCCCTCTCTACCAGTCTATCCTCCTTTCTCCAAATCTGCCCCTACCCCCTTTTCTACTCTCTCTCTCTCTCTCTCTCTCTCTCTCTCTACACACACACAATTGCTTGAGGGACATTCTGAAGAAAGCATATGCCTGAGGAAACTGTTGTCCCATCCTAGAATGCAATCTCTGTGTCCAAATGGTCCATAGTACCCAAAAACGAGTCAAGTGAAAGAAAAGGAGGAATGGAGACATCTGAGATGAGAAGCATCCAAACATCCAGAAGAGTTTCCCGAGTCTGATAGAGGGAAACCGAAGCCGCAGCAAATGAGAGACATGAGTGATCAATATCCGAGAGTGCGGGCAAGACCATAATAGATGGGGAACTGTCTCGCGGTGATGAGAGCAACGGGGGCAGGAAGGGAAAGCAATGCGACGTGCTGCCAATTTCACCCCAATTGAAAAAGCTCCCACTATACATCTCCAAAAGAAAAGCCTATGTTTCAATGGCAATTTGGCTTTCCAAATTTTCTTGAGTCGTGATTGCCACCAAGATAAAGGCCTATCCAAATTCCAAAGAGTGTTGGCATGCTTATCAATCCATGGCGGTGGAAGAAGAAATCTATAGACCATCGAGGAGGCCAGATTATGCATTGAAAGCGAACAGGTAGCAGGAGATAAGGAAGTCAGATTCCAGTCTAGTAATCTGTCCTGTACAAACAGTGGAGGAACAAGTACAAATGGCTGCAACATAGTTGTAAGTATTCTCCAAATGGACCTATGATGCAGACCCAAGGGGAATGTCCTGCAAGCTTGTGGAAATGAAAGCATATAACCTTGTTAATCCACAGCATCTCCAACAAATCTTATGCCCAATTTCATAAGATTATATGCTTTAATAGGTGCCTCTAAAGCGAGAGGCGATTCAAACACCTTGCTCCAATGGATGCTTTCCAAGCGAAAAGAATTACCATGATGAGAAGAAGCACCTGTCCATTTAGCATAAGAGAGAATTCTCTTCCAATCATGAATAAAAGCAGTAGAAACAGGACAACCAGGAATTTTCCCTTGAAATGTGGTCATGACTGCTTCCCACTGATCTGTAATCCAATGCCCATATGCATGGGACGTCATGTTTCCACACATAGCTGCTAACATAATAGCCCATGGCTGTTTTTGCTGAAAAAAATCAGCAATCATAGTGCTCTTTCTTGCCAACATATGAAACTGAAGATTGAGAATATTCAGCCCCCCATGAGTCTTAGGTGAACAAACAGACTGCATGGGAAGTAGTCGCAAAGCCTTTTTGTGAGATTTGCTTTTCCAAAATATCTCCATAGCCTGGGACATATATGAAGCCAAATGCTTAAAAGACCAGGGAAGAAGAGGCAAATAAAATTGCACATATGCCATAATGATGGACTGTACTATCCGAAGTCGAACATGTAGAGGCCAAGTGGACAAATGCCAATATTCCAGCTTCTTGTTGATCTTTTGAAGCACCCATTTGAGCTGTTGTTGTGGGGTAATATTCCAGCCAATGGGATACCCTAGATGCCTCACAATAGTATGGGAAGAGATAATGTGGCCTAGCCAGAGAAGTGCATGCCAATCAGCTTCTTTCAATGCTAGAAGATTTGATTTCTGAAAGTTGATATGCAGTCCAGCAACTATGCCAAAATCATTCAGAGTATGCATCAAATGAGAGAGGTCACTTTGAGAATTCCTGGGCATGAAAATGAATCATCAGCATCTGCCTGTGCAAGAAATGACTGTGCCCGTGGAATTTGCAAGCCATGAAGCTGCCCTGTATCTGCAAGATGGTCCATATGCAACGATAACGGATGAGTAGCAATGGCATACAGTAGCGAACTAAGAGGGCAACCCTGTCTCACTGAGTGGGTCATAGTCCAGGTTCTTGACAACCCACCACCAAGCAAACACTGCGCAGTGGCATAAGAATAGAGCCAATAAATAATATGGACCAGCCGAGGGCCAAATCCCAATTTATGCATAGTCTGAGAGATAAAATCCCAATGGACAGTATCAAATGCTTTCGCAATGTCCACTTGCAGAATGAGAACATCCTGTTTAGAATATTTGGCATACTCAATTGCATGCAAAGCATTGGAGATATTGTCAGTAATCTGCCTTCTGGGAACAAACCCATACTGCCTGGGATGAAGTCCTGCTTGCAAAATGAATCGAACCCTGAGGACAATCATTTTGGCAATGAGTTTGTAAATGACTGGCATAAGAGATATAGGCCGCCAATCAGCCATTGTCTCACATCACCTTTTTTTGGGGAGCAATTTGACAAGGCCATGTTTCCAAGAAGGAGAAAGAGATTGTTCTGCCCAAGCATGATTGATCATAAGAAGAAGTGTTCTTAAGATCACCCCAAAATGCACGGAAAAATTCAACAGTCAATCCATCCCAACCAGGAGAGCTGCCTTTACGTAAATGACTCAAAGCATCATCCAGTTCATTAAGCATAAAGGGCTGCTCCAATGCATGAGCCTGTTCCCAAGACAATATAGGCTGAACATGCGTGAGAAATTGAGACCTGGCTGCATCCACTTGCATCGAGTGATCAGGCTGAGGAGAAAAGAGATGCTGGAAATGACTAGAACATTGCAATTCCAATTCTGATTTGGAGGTGGTCCAGGTGCCATCATCTTTCCTCATCCTGCAAATATCCTCCTTTCGCCTATCCGCATGCAAGCTTTTAAAAAGGCTTTGGAGGAGCAGCCCTTATCCAAAAGGGGTTTCATGCGAGCTCGGATTTGCCACTTCTTTAATTTGCGAAGATCATTTTGATGGATGATATGAACCGCATAAGCACAAGAATCCTGCTCAGAGGAGGTGAGCCGCCTATAAGAGCTGATTACATCCATTTGTTGCTTGTGAGATTGAGCCCATTTCAGCTTAAGCCTGAGGTTTCCCATGTAACTCCGTCCATAATCTTGAATAACAGCCTGCAAGCGATGAGCAAGACTGATTCAAGCAAAATCCATGTCCTCCTGAGCATGTAAGAGGAGGGGGCAGACAGCCGGTCTCAGGCGACGACCAAAAAAAGGCGTATCATCTGTCAAACGTGCTATAGATAATGTCAAGCATACGGGAAAGTGATCAGATAGCAAGAGGGAATGATCAACCCATAGTGCACATGTAAAACTAGCATACTGCTGGGCATGCAACAAATACCATCTGTCAAGTCGAGCCCAATAATGAGTAAAGGCATTGTGATGGTATGTATAACCCATATCTCTATCCCTTGTTGAGAGCCATAAATCTTCTGCATGCAAGAATGAATGCATATCTTCCCAATGTCGAAGCTCAGTGGGGATCATATGAGAACGATGAGTGGTATTGTCTTGAATGGCAAGCGAGTTATTAAAGTCTCCACACAAAAAGGCATTGGACAGCCATGGATATTGTTTGAGGGAGGCCCACATTCGAGCTCTTGTCGCAGAAGTTTGAGAGGCATAAACAGATGCTATTTCATAGAGATCAGCATGACAGATGCATCTGATCACCATCCATCGACCCTGGGGGTCACTGTAAGCAACCGTGGGCTGCATATCATGTTTCACTAGCATGCAGACACCCCCGAAAAGTGCATTGTACCAGCATAAAAGATATCATAACCAGCATAGTGACCTTGCTGGCCAGCCAAGAAGTGTTTGTTGTGTTCCTGTAAAGAGATTACATTGGGGTGCATTCTATGTACATAGTGCCAGAAAAGTCTCCACTTATTGACATTGCAAAGACCTTGAACATTGTATGTAATGCAAGTAATTGAAGTAGACATAGAAGATATGTACAGTCAAACCAAAAAACATAGTAAAGCTATAAGCTGTCAGGCCTCAGCCATGACATCAACGTCCACCTGGCCTCCTGGATCATTAGCTCTATAATCCTCATCATTGTCACATACAGGGATGGCCCTCTTTAGCACATCAACCCACAGTTGAGAAGTGAGGCAGCAGCAAGATAGAGGTCTGACCAGGGGTGGAAGTCATCCCAATGGCGAGATTGTAACGGTCGTGGCTTGAGCGCAAATACCTTTTTGGGTTGCTGCCAGGCACCCTGGGGAGAGGCATAAGATTCTGAAATTTTGCCCTTTCCCTTATCCTTTTGCTTGGCTGAAACCTAAACCACATTTACTTTGAGAGGGACACATTTACATGCCACATCACCCAGCTTGGTAGGCATAGCCTTAGGCCCCGGGCCATAAGTTGGGGAGGAAGTATTTTCTGGAGCAATGGCTGTAGGTGGGAGTTGATGCAAGACTGCAGGACACTGTGAGGCTAGGTGGCCAAACTTATGACATGTGAAACAAGCACCTGCAAATACTCCCCATTTCAAGTCAAAATATTTTTCGCCCAGGGGAACATCCTCCACTTCTACCACAATGGAAGGAGGGGTTGGGTGATCTGTATCCCAAAGAACACAAAACCGATTTCGATTACCCGAAAAACGGGGTGGGCATACAACTTGCCCTAAAGTAGCTGCCAGACTTGGTAACTCAGCCCTCATATAATCCGGAAAATCCACTACCTCAACCCATACAGGGCAGTGATGTCGAATGAGACCGTGATAATCTTTATTTGGCGACCATGGCATGACATGCACCATTTGTCTGCCATAGAATAGAGGTGACATCTCCAATATCTGCTAACAATATGAGGCATCCAAAAAGTGCACTTCATAAAAACCTCGAGAAGCAAAGTATACTCCTTCAACAAAGCAACCTCCCAACAAAGCCTGAACCCACTGAGCCACATCATTTGCTGAAGGTAACTTCCCTGGAAAGAAAATGATAACTGCTTGCTGAGAGAACCACACACACACACACACACAAACACACACACACATATATATATACATGTATATGTATATACATATAAATACATGTACATACATATGTATATACATGTATATTTAATTACCAATTAATTACCAGAACAATGTCACAAGAATCTATGTAAACTTCTGAACGA
>NC_141621.1:24684786-24707286 GCF_047967505.1 Dipteris shenzhenensis
TTCTCTCCCTCCTCCCTTCCTCTCTCTCTCCTCCCTCCCTTTCTCTCTCTCCTCCCTCTCTCTCTCTCCTCTCTCCTCCGTCTCTCTCTCTCTCTCCCCCCCTCTCTCTCTGTCTCTCTCCTCCCCCTCTCTCTCTGTCTCTCTCCTCCCCCCTCTCTCTCTCTCTCCTCCCTCTCCCTCTCTCTCTCTCTCTCTCCCTCTCTCTCTCCCTCTCTCCTCTCTCTCTCTCTCCTCCCTCTCTCTCTCTCTCCTCCCTCTCTCTCTCTCCTCCCTCTCCCTCTCTCTCCTCCCCCCTCTCTCTCTCCTCCCTCCCTCCCTCTCTCTCTCCTCCCTCTCTCTCTCTCTCCTCCCTCCCTCTCTCTCCTCTCCCTCTCTCTCCTCCCTCTCCCTCTCTCTCCTCCCTGCCTCTGTGTCCTCTCTCCTCTCCTCCCTCTCTCTCACTCCTCTCTCTCTCCCCTCTCCTCTCTCTCTCTCTCTCTCTCCCTCCCTCTCTCTTCTCCTCCCTCTCTCCTCTCTCTCTCTCTCTCTCTCTCTCTGCTCTCTCGCTCTCTCTCTCTCCTACCCCCTCTCTCTCTCTATCTCCCCTCTCTCTCTCTGTCCTCCCTCTCTCTCTCCTCCCTCCCTCTCTCCTCCCTCTCTCCTCTCTCCTCTCTCTCTCCTCTCCTCCCTCTCTCCTCCCTCCTCTCTCTCTCTCTCTCCTCCCTCTCTCTCTCTCTGTCCTCCCTCTCTCTCTCTCTCCTCCTCCTCTGTCTCACTCTGTTCCTCTCTCTCTCCCTCTCTCTCACTCTGTCCTCCCTCTCTCTCTCTCTCTCTCCTCCCTCTCTCTCTCTCATCCCTCCCTCCCTCTCTCACTCTTTCCTCCCTCCCTCTCTCCTCCCTCCTCTCTCTCTCTCTCTCTCCTCCCTCTCTCTCTCTGTCTCTCTCCCTCCCTCCCTCCCTCTCTCCTCCCCCTCTCTCTCCTCTCCCTCTCCTCTCTCTCTCCTCCCTCTCTCCTCTCTCTCCTCCCCCTCTCTCCTCCCTCTCTCTCCTCCCCCTCTCCTCTCTCTCTCTCCTCCCTCTCTCCTCTCTCTCTCTCTCTCCTTCCTCTCTCTCTCCGAAGCTCATCCGAGCCTCCACGAACCTCCCTCTGAACCTCCACTTATGTGCCACGTTGGCATGGTTTCCACGTGTCAGGTTCTTAGCTCTCCTCCCTCCTTAATATATAGTATAGATATAGACGAGTGATGATGGACTGGCTTAGGACCAATGAGCTCCTCCTCCGACGATGGGAAATAGTAACCCAATACTTCCTCCTCTGATTTTCATGCATGCGTAAGGTGATTATACACTGGGAGCACTAACCCACACTACCTTACAAGAAAAACATAGGCATTCGCCTCCTTGAGATGATCGTCTATTGTTTCGTAGTAGAGGAACATAACGAGAACCTTCTTGTGTTTCCTAGTAGAGGGACGTAGCAAGAACGTACTCCATTATGTGTAAACTTGTGTTCGAAGAGAGCATTTGGAGCTGAGTCCCACCACGGGACATTCCCCCAACTACCTGGAGGAGGAGCATTGATACACTGGCTTGGCGCGACAGTGAGATCTGCCATCTGCTGCAGAGGAGATATAGTGACGATTGACACCTCCCTATCGTTACGTTACACTTCTAACCTATGGAACGATGAAGGGACCGGTCGCTATGTTGCCTGAGTTCTAAGCTGTGCCAATGCTAGAACAGGGAGGTTGGTAAGGTCAAATGGGATACTCCACATATGGAGCACTCCCAATGCGGCCTAGCCAAATGGGGAGCCACGATGGTTTGCTTTGATATACATGAAGGAGCAAGGATTTAATGCTATGTTAGCAGTGAGCTCCTTCTACGAACGCATACGCGAAGTATGATTGATCAGCGTACATTCACCAGCTAGAGCGGCTCCATTGTATTTCAAATATTGAGCGATGGTGGACGCGATCGGCTTGACCACATTAGTTTACAGATTCTCGTTGTCAAATACTGCTATGTATCAAACTATTTATCTATGTTTTAGTAATGCCATTACAGAAGGGATTGTCAACGGTGGTTCTGAGACATAAATATGTCTAGAGCGGCCGATCTTACTGCAAGTAATCGATTTTATTATGGTCGAGGGTGACACTAGCCCAAGAAAGACCGAGATCAGATACGATGGTCTATGTTGAAATATTAGCGAAGAATGTGGATGTATCTAAACACGTAGATGAGATATGAATACTTTTACGGTAGACTAGACAGTACTGCTAGTTGATGCGGTTCTCGTGGAAACATCAGTTAGCATGGATTGTTGGATTTTCAATCGTTTGGTTGATAGATGTGAGGTAATAGGAATGGGATGAGAGCGCTGGTAGGCGGGTGATAAAGGAAGGAGGGCATACAATAGGCCCCAGGATATCCCAGAACCCGTAAGACCATGCCTACTTCTTCATATATACATATGCAAGAATAACTGGGAAGTATGTAAGGGAATATGACCCCATACGAGCAAACTGCGACACTTATTATGGAAGTCCACCCTCTCTTCTTAGTCCATGCATTAGTATAATAGAATATACGATGATGCTGCCAGGAAGAGAACCCCTCAAACGTACTTAGACATAGATATAAATGGGGGAGGAAGATTTTTTATACTACACGGACTAGAAGCCTTGTATATAACATGAGTTATAGTGAGCATATGGGAATGATTTCATATTAAATATCTCAAATAATTTAAATATTTTATTAGTTGTAAGGGTTTCTGAGAGATGGATATGGTATAAATGAAAAAGTTTGGGTTATGTACCTTACCCCATTGCTAAGGTACGAAATATATACATTTGCATAAGGTGACATTAATTGTATGCCTTCTTTTAATGTAGCAATAAGTTTCTTTGGTATGAATAGGTCTATGTGTTCATTTCTGAACATTTGTTGGGATGTTTACTTCTGAAAAGGAAGGAGAAGGGGCTTATTCAATAGCTATAAGAGGACCTTTATGCATTGTGAGAATTATTAGTTTACATTAATAAAAGAAGCACGGATTGGTGGATCTTTTAAGGTGATATACACCTTTTATACTGAAGCTAATGTTCCATATGTTACATATGTCCAATAGAAATATAAGTCAAGCATATAGTTGTCCTCTCTCGGATCAATAATGAAAGAGAAGCTTGGGAGAATAAGGATTATATCCCCCTTCACATAAGGGTGTATATAAAAAGGAACGTACAAGATTCATTATTATTTATAATCTCCCTTGCCAGGAATTTGTACTGCCATTTATTACATTTCTTTAGTACCATAATTTACTGAATATTTACAAAATTTATAGAATTTACAGAATTTACTGAAGGTTTTTTCTATCATTTTTAGTGCCATTTTTTAACTCTAATTTATAAAATTTTTATGACCCTTTACTAGAGGATTTTATTGGCATTAATTGAGGAATCTCATTGACATATATGAAATATTCTTAAAGTGCACGTGCCATAATGAGAATTAATGCAAATCAAGTTGGGTGACAGGGATAACAACTGTGTGCTGGCATGGAGGTCTGCAGTCCCACATTAAAAGATCATCCTTCTAACTTGCCCTTTTTGTGGATGGATGCAGGTGAGTTGGCACGCTTCTCAACTAGATTTGTTGATGACATTTGCTGAAGATGACACTAGCACACTTTATACTATCGACAGAATGGATAGATGCATATGTTCATCCTATGATAATAGTGAATATTTTGGGAGTGGACTATCCTTTGTATGGGTCTACTATAAACATGGAATTTTGAGTCAACTCAGTGATCTATAGGTACTACTATGATTTTACAAGTTTTTGGGCAAGACAATAGTTTTTACCTTACCACCTTCCATTAGATTTGATGGTATAGGACTTTTGGAATGAAGGAGGACTAATAATAGGGAAATTGGGACACCTTGTACTCGCCTTTTGATATTTTATTGAGTTGCTAATATTACGGAACCTTTACTTTTAGCAATGCCAATCTAATTGTATATAATATTCTTTGATCCAGTTAAATGGGGAATAGGAGGACTTGAGATTTAAGGGAATTTGGAAAATTCCAAGATAAAAAGGGGGTTTGATTTTTGCAATTAGAAATAGTAGAGTTGAAGTTTTTTAATGAAGTAATGAAATGAAAGATTCAAAGACATTAAAGTTATATGATTCTGAATGTATCAGGGATGTTGGAATGAGATGAGAAATACGGTAGTAGAAATGTAGGTTGAAACACACACACATACACACACACACACATTTTTCTCAATAACATCACTCTCTCTCACACACACACACACGCACACTATTAGCCAAAAAAGAAATCAAGACCAGAGGCTAGAGGCTAAGCATGGCGATGCTCGAGGGCCATAGAGGAAAGGAGAACGTGAGGGCGAAACATTATCATGTGAGGGGAAAAGGAATGAGAAGGGGAGGGAATGAAGAGGGAGAATATGACACAAGGGGAAAGGGAGAGGGGGAAGAGAAGCATGTACATGATGGGAGGAGGAATGTAAAGATGGAGACATCAAGGGAAGAGGACCATGCTTTATTTGAAAGGAAGGGAAGGGGATTTCAAAGTACTAGCTAGGTGGCTTTACAAGAATGAGCGTGTCCCATCAAGGAATAGCCCCCTCCTTTTATAGCCAAGAGAGGGGGTCTCTCCCAATAAATGCATCCTCCCACATGCATGGTGTGTGTGGAAAAGTCTCCCATGTGGGCTAGGCAGCTACGCACTCTCAATTGTGTGAGACAACCCTTTGCCTCATTTTTCCACATAAATCAAGCCCCATATCTCAAGTCTATGATACTCCCTTGGTCTCTTCCCAATTTTATAATACGTTCAAACCTCTAGGAGGACAAGTGGAGGGTTGGCACAAAGAATCTTGCCACCTCATCCTACTTTCCCCATTATTTAACTTGCTCTCTTGGACCTTCTATACCTCCCCCACATGGGCCTATCCTATACTCATCCTATATGGAGGGAATAACCCAATATAATATCCATCTCCACCTATTTTATATTACTTCTCCCATGGACTTTGAGCCATATCTCACTAAATGCAGCCTAGGTGGAGGGGTGGCACATGGAGGAGCCATGCCACCTTACATTTTATAATATTACTACCATGGATTATGTACATCACACCTTATGGGTCCTCTTATGTGGAAGGGTGGCACACGAAAGTCTTTGATCAATCAGGATTGCATAGAATGGGTTCTGAAGCCAGAGCACTCTTGATTTGTGCAAACCCATGATCACAATCCTCATCCCAAGAGAAATCAACCCCATCTTTTAATAGCATAGTCATGGGTCGTGTCAAAGCAGCATATTGATTAATGAAGCGGCGATAGTATCTTGCTAGATTGACAAATGAGTGTATCTGACATTTGGTTGTTGGTGGGGAGAGCTTGAGGATGGCTTCTACCTTCTCAGGGTCAGGCTTGACGCCCTCAGATGAGACAATATGTCCCAGTGACCTCCCTTGAGTGGCTCCAATGGTGCATTTCTTAGGGTTGAGACTGCTGTTCACATCATTGACCCTTTGGAAGGCCAATCTAACCTTCATGAGGTGCTCCTTACGTGATGAGAATATACAAAAATAATCTAAAAACACCTCCAAGAAATTCCCCAAAACACCATTTGCATAAATCTTTGAAAGGTAGCAGGAGCATTGGTAAGGCCAAATGGCATTACTTTGAATGCAAATGTCCCCCAGGGTGTGGCAAATGTGGTTTTCAGCACATCTTCTTCAGCAATTCTGATTTGATAAAATCCAGAGTAACCATCACAGAAAGTATACATCTCATGACCACTTACCGTCTCAAGAATGAGGTCTTGAAAGGGAAGAGGATGATGGTCCCTTTTGGTGGCTGCATTGAGTTTCTTATGGTTGATGTAGACCCGCCACTTGTTTTTCTTTGGGGTGACTACCACTGGTGAAACCCATTCAGTATTGTGAACCGAAACAATAAACCCTTCTACAAGTTTCTACAACTCTGAGCACAAAGCATTGGTCTGTAGGGGCCCTAATCTCGGATACTTCTGAGCCACAGGCTTTGCATCAGGCTTCAGCTCTATCTTGTGTTCTATAGTAGTCACATGGCGAAGGTGGTGGTAGCTAGTTGCAAAGAGGTCAGGGAAATCTTTGAACATTTCTAGGAACTCGTCTTTCTCACTTGGAGTGAGGTTTGGGGAAAGCATAGATTCAAGCTATTGAGGACTAGTTGTTACCTTTTCTACAGATGGCAGGGTCAGAGACACCCCCATCATGTAAACTTCCTCCTCTGAGAACTCCTCCCCCCCGTCTGATTCTTCCATTGATTCAGACACCGAGGATGAGAGAGTATCACTGTCTTGCTCCTCTTCTTCTTCTAGTTCTGTGGCACCTGGTTACATCGGGATCTTCTCCTTAGCAGCACCAAAAGGCATGTGTCCTGTCTTCCAATAGCTGATTGCATCACTCTTTCTCAACCATGGTCTCCCGAGTATGGCTGGGTAACTCCTACCTGTATCTTCAATGTCCACTACATAGAAATTGACGGTGGTCATCAACCCATTAACATTGACGGGAAAATCCTCAATGACTCCCAGGGTCGTGAGTCATCGACCATCTGCTACCTTAATTCAAGTGGAGGAATGCCTTGTACATTTCAAATTCAATTTCTTCATGATTCGGGGCACCATGATATTACATGCAGCTCCCCCATCAACACACACATTTTTGACATAGCAATTATCTATGATGACATCTATTATATGTGGGCGTCGATCAATTTCTTCAGAGATAGAAGATACTGCTCATACCTTTTTCTTTTTCTTGCTCCTCCTTGTTGAGAGCCCTTGCTATAACTCATGTCTCACCTTAGGGCTTAATGCTATTAGTTGAGGGAGCGTGATGCTCAAAGAACGATGAGCAAGGTCGTGAACGACCGAATAGTCTTCTTGCTAAGAGCCAATGGGAAAATCCGAGGGAGACCACTTACTCCTGCGAGATCTTTAGTCTTCTCTATTGGTGGTTCTGCCATCTCAGCATCTGAGGGCTCTGAGAAGGACACCTTCTTCCTCGGGTGGCTGGTCCACGGTTTGGAGAGGGGTCTGAGGTGGTCCGAGAAGGGTCCGAGGTGGTACGACTTCTTTTCCCGAGGTCAAGGATCTCTACATCAAAATCCTCAGTGCTAGATTCACTTAGAAGATTCACCCTTGGAGAATTGGGACATTCCGTGCGATAATGACCTTTCTGGTGGCACTCGTAGCATACAACATTAGCTCGGTCTCTTGGAAGGGGGTTGGCTTGATTTCTGATGCCCACCATCTCAAGCCGAAGATCATTCAAGGCCTTGGCTAGGTCATTGACTCCAGGTTCTTTTGCAGGAGGGGCCTCTTTAGCTGGAGGGGCCGAGGGAGTAGAAAGGAGGAGGGCTCGTGGGCGAGGCTGGGAAAATCTTCGAGGCGGAGGTTGAGAATATACACCTTGTTGAGGGTAAGCATCTAATGGAGGACCATACATTTGAGGTGGAGGTGGTGGATACATCCCTAATGAGGGGTGGGGGTATGCCCCTGAGTTAGACCGCCCAGGTTGTTGTTGCAAGAATTGAGGGGGTTGCGGAGGGACAATCGTCTTCTTTGAAGCGGGATCGGACTGAACTTTATCAAAATTTTGAGCAATCTCATTTGCTAGCACCATAGTTTCTAGATTCTCCCATTTAAGCTTGAGGCGGAATTCGTCTCTTGCTCTTGCTACAAGGTAAGCCCAACACATGCTAAGTCATTCCAGGTCAAAATCCGGCATTGTCCTCCTGCATGGCAATTAAATGATCCAGGAGCACAGCCGCTCGATCCACATATCGATGTGCCATCTCACCTTCTGACTGCTTCAAGTTTGCCATCTGTAGGTATACATACTCTGGCTCCTCTTCTTTGCTGAAATACTCAATCATTGCTGTTGTCAACCTTGGCCAGCTTTGGCAAACATCTTTGGCCTACTTCTCATACCACACTTGAGCCAAAGCCTCTAGAAATGTGGGAAGAACCAACAGCCATCTGTCTTCAGTAAGAAAGTTGAGAGAAGCACAACGGTGTTTGACGGCCACACGATACTCATTTGGATTTTCTTCCACCCGTCCACAAAACACGAGAATGTCAGCCATGCTTGGAAGATGGAAAAGAGAGAGGCAAGATGAGGCTTATTTATGGACAAACAATAGAAAGAGAAAGCTTGAACTGAAAATCGGGTGAAGATACATCCACAAAGCACACATAGGCAGGGTAGGGTGTGACTGGTGTATTGTGAAATACTACACGGGAAGAATCTTCAGCATAGAATAGCACATAGACAATCTTAAAAGGACCAACCCTCATGATATCACATCTATCTTTATAAGTGAGGGTTAGAGACACGGGGTTGCATGAGGTTGTTCATTAAGGCAAACAAGAATGCCATGATAAATGTCAACAGTTAGAGGGCTTGCACATCACCTTCAGCTTCTTCTAGTTCTTGTAGTCGCCATGCTATTTCTTCAAGGGGTGTGCGGTCTGGCATCCTTCTTTTGAGCAATGTCCTTGAGGACCTTTTTGATGATCTTCCGAAGTCGGTAAACTCATATCAAGTATGCCCAACACTTAGTTTCATGATGACCATAACCTTTGCATTCCTTATAAATGATCACCCTCCTTCATGGCTTGCAGCTTTGTTGGGGTGGTGCTTCTACTCACGTCATGCGTGATTGAAGTATAAGCTTCACATGCCAAGAAATCAACAACTAGATTTCGAGCTCGGGGGATATGCTCAATTTTTAGCTCTTCAAATTGGTTGCAAAGTTCCAATGCTTGTTGATGTCATGGAACCAAGCCTTTGCTCCACACCTTCCACCTTCCACTAACTTGTTCACACACTAGTTGAGAATCTCCTTGCACTTCAAGTTGCTTGACGTGATGTTCTTGTGCCTTTTGTAGCCCAAAAATGAGCACCGAGTACGCAGCTTGATTGCAAGTACTTGCAGGTGCAAACTTGCTATAACAATACTCCTCACCACCCAGTGAAGTGAGCTTCACACCCACACCAGTAGCCTTGGTCGAAGGTTTGTAAGCTCCATAAAATTGAAGGATCCAAGATGTCATCACACTAAGACTAAAATTCGGACATCCCAAGTTTCTCGGTAGTCTAAGATAGGTAGAAGGAGAGGGTGGGGAGAATTCAACACTTGCGCCAAACGTTCAGCACCAGATAAACTTGCAATCCTTTGTTGATAGTTTATCTTTAGACCAAAAAGAATTACAACTTGAAGCTCGAAATGAAGCACAAAAGGTTGATTAGGTACAAATGGATTCCTTGGTCAAAACATTACCAACCATAGCCGAGGCCTAGAAACCTTTGTAGTGAGATTGAGAATAAACCATTCAAGACAAGCTTTTCCATAGGAATTAACAAGCAGATGTGCCAAATCTCCCCCCACGCTTGGGGAGCATCCCACCCTTTGATGAAGGACACCCTTTTAATTACGTCCAAAGTAGCAAGTAGCTAGATCACCGCACAATGAGTAGAATTAAAATCAAAGTTCTCCCAGCGTATCAATAGTTCTTCACCTTGAACCAACCATAGTGTATCATCCCATCCATCATCTCCTTGAACAATGCACTAGACAATCAGCCATTGAAGGTCAGTATGAAGATCAAGAAAGAGATCTCATCGAGAAGTGACATAAATATTCACCCTCCTCGTGTGGTGTGCGTCCGTGAACTGGACTTGGAAAAGTTCTGAATCGGCGATCTAGCAGGAGATGTGAATAGAGCACATGAAATGAAGTACTTTTGCTTTTTACAGCAAGAGTAAACTCTCCACGGTTAGAGAGTTACAGTTTCCAAGATTTAAATATATAAACAAAAATAATTACATTTTCATCACTTCCAACTTGTTGGCCCAATGATAAGTCTCCCTTTTGTGAAGGGGGAGGTCTTGGGTTCAGATCTTACTCTTTAATAAAAAGAGATGAGAGGAGAGGAGAAGGAGAAGAGAAAGAGAAGAAGAGAAGAGAGAGGGGAGGCGCGAGATCTGCTGTTATAGTTTTGCAAAAACTCAGAAAAACTATTCGCGACCAGAAGATGCAGGAGCCCAAAAAACTGTCGCATGGGTGAACATAGTAGACATGCAAAGCAAGAAAATTGTCTGCAACCAGAAGACGCAGGAGCCTAGAAAACTATCGCGTGGGTGACGCGTGGGTGAACATAGTAGATGTGCGAATCAAATGCGCATGTAGGAACTCAGAAGGAGCACAGATGTTACAGTTCTACAGATGCAACCGGTACAAGCAGGAGATTTCCCGGCCAGAATACACATAGGAACCATGAGCACAAAGCAGGCAGACTGAAAGTGTAGAAGCAAGGAGGTTTTGCAGCCGTAGGGACAGGGAAGGTACACAGTTTGGAGGTGCAACAGTAGAGAACTATCCACGGAAGAGGCTGTAGAGCCGAAACCAGTCATAGGAGTAACAGGTTTTACACCACTAGCTGCGGAGATTTCGATCCCAGCAGCCACACCGTTTCTATTAGCCAGAAAAGAAATCAGGATTAGAGGCTAGAGGCTAAGCATGGCGACGCTCGAGGGCCATAGAGGAAAGGAGAACGTGAGGGTGAAACGTTATCATGGGAGGGGAAAAGGAATTAGAAGGGGAGGGAATGAAGAGGGAGACTATGACACAAGGGGAAAGGGAGAGGGGGAAGAGAAGCATGTACATGATGGGAGGAGGAATGTAAAGATGGAGACATCAAGGGAAGAGGACCATGCTTTATTTGAAAGGAAGGGAAGGGGAAATCAAAGTACTAGCTAGGTGGCTTTACAAGAATGAGCGTGTCCCATCAAGGAATAGCCCCCTCCTTTTATAGCCAAGAGAGGGGGTCTCTCCCAATAAATGCATCCTCCCACATGCATGGTGTGTGTGGAAAAGTCTCCCATGTGGGCTAGGCAGCTACGCACTCTCAATTGTGTGCGACAACCCTTTGCCTCATTTTTCCACATAAATCAAGCCCCATATCTCAAGTCTATGATACTCCCTTGGTCTCTTCCCAATTTAATAATATGTTCAAACCTCTAGGAGGACAAGTGGAGGGTTGGCACTAGGAATCTTGCCACCTCATCCTACTTTCCCCATTATTTAACTTGCTCTCTTGGACCTTCTATACCTCCCCCACATGGGCCTATCCTATACTCATCCTATATGGAGGGAATAACCCAATATAATATCCATCTCCACCTATTTTATATTACTTCTCCCATGGACTTTGAGCCATATCTCACTAAATGCAGCCTAGGTGGAGGGGTGGCACATAGAGGAGCCATGCCACCTTACATTTTATAATATTACTACCATGGATTATGTACATCACATCTTATGGGTTCTCTTATGTGGAAGGGTGGCACATGGTCATGCCCTGCCACCTCAACCCTGGGCCCTATGCACACCATATTTTATTATACTATTGCCACACATACAAACACACACACATATTAATGCCTTTTTCCTTAGACAAATTTATCCATAACAAAACACACACATACACACACACACACACACACTCTCTCTCTCTCTCTCTCTCTCTCTCTCTCTCTTCCACTTTCTTTGACACATAGCCACTTGCATGCCACAACAAAGGTTCACTCTTCCTTGTGATTTATTAAAACTCGTCTACACCTTGTTTCCCCCCCTCCCCCCTTCTCTCTCTTATTATTCCACCCCTTTTAAGTGCTATAACTTATAATTATTATTAGCATATTTAACTAGGTCCTCTTGCCCCTTTCACTTTTGTATGTGTTATATTTCTATTTACTATAATACTCTTCTGATATGATAATTTTGGTGGTTTTATTTTCTTGCATATAGAACTAATTTTGGTTGTCCATCGATGGTCATTATAGAGATAATAGACACTTATTATAGAGATAATAGATAGTTTTTTTGGCCTAAGAGATAATAGACACAAAAAATTTTGGCCTAAAGGACTGCCTAAGGATCAAATGGATAAGAAGTTTGGGGGAAGAGATAACCTACACTTATGGAGATGCTCATGCATACCTAGGTTGGCAGCGGCGTGAGTTATGACACTTTTCGGTCATTCTCCTATTTAATGGAAAGAAACTAGTCCATGATTTCCCTCAAACAACTAGTTCCATTGCTTCTTTCCTTGCTTAGTCCCTCTGCCTCTTTGCTGTTGCTCCAGGAACTCCTATGTACTCAAAGCTCTCACCAACTCCCTCCCTTCCATTGTTTTGCATAAGTGCCTCCAAAGCATAGTGACTTCCCATCCATTCTTTCATATAGCGCCTCCAAAGCTTATCTATCTTGCTGGTACTTGTGCTACAGCAACTATACTTACCTACATCAAGCCACCTTTCCATTTTGTCATCGCGCCTCCATGCTGGTACTCAATCTTGGCTTTTTTGGCTCTTCGCTCTTAGCTCTCTTCCTTTTTGTGTGTGTATGTCTGCCTTTTTGCTCTTAGCTCTCTTCCTCGCGATCTCTTAGTCTTAAACTAAAGGTTCTCTCCTGCGATCTCTTAGTCTTGAACTGAAGGTTCTCCATCTTTTTATGTTCTCACCCGTGATCTCTTTCTCTTGGTATTTGGCTTGCCAACCCTCCTCTCGCCTTTTGCTCAGTACCTCTTAGCATTACATTCCTTAGCATTTCCCTTTGAATGAAAAGTGGCGTAACTCTCATTCACTCATTAAGCTACAGCTTGGTAGTTCCCTTGGGGATACTGTATCACCTTGTCATGACGATTCCCTTGTAAATTCAATGCTTCAAAGCTCCTCCTCACCTCCGATCCATAGTAATTGGTCTCCATACTGAGCTCATTTTCTACTGTCTTGTGGCAACATTTTTCCTCGTCTACACTGGTCTTCCCTCTTGTTGGCTCACCTAGACTTGGCTATGGCCCTCGTGTTGTGCCTCATGCTTTCTTCAAAATCCATTCTAGCTCTTGCAGCCTCCCCATACTTACCAAAATTCTATGTATGCATGGGCCGCTGCAGTGACGTATCGACCTTTTCCACACACAGTCACGTATAATTTTCCTTCATAACTTGTAATGGGTTATAGCGTTGGCTCTTTGGCTATGCCTCTTGGCTATAGGTTCTCTTATTGACCTTGCTTCTTACTCATGCACTATGCATGGTTTCGTCTTACGTAATTATATATATATATATAGATAAACACGTATTTGCTCATTCCTAACCCTTTAACTCCCCTTTAACCCCCCTCAGAGCCATTAATTCTATCCTTATATATATATATATATTTATAGTCTTTATTATCTTTTAGACACTGTTCACAAGTAATTCTTTCATTTTTTATGCTTACTTGTTTTTAGTAACACTATTTTCTACCTTTTGTTGTTGTTTGTTTTGCTAATTATGTCAAACAATTTATTTGGTTATTGATATGTTTCTTTTGACCTATTTCTCCCCCTTTCTATAACCAAAACCCTGTTCTTTAGTTTTTTATTCTTAAGAGGTTAATTAAATGATAGAATCTTAATTTATGGCATTCATCTAACTATTGTTGGTTTAAAACTTGGATTATTCAAAGTTGCTTCATATTGTTTTCTTATGTTAGGTCTCTCTTTTCCCCCCCCTTTTTTTAGGTTCTCTCTAGCCCTTTTTATGCTCTCTTACCCTCTCCTTATATAAACATATGACCTTTTAATTGCTTGATTTTTAGTACTTCTTAGGAGTTCATTCATTTTTTGAGGAATTATTTAACCAGTTTATTAGTTTCTTTTGTCATGCAAGTTTTGTAATGTATTTGTTTCTTTTGTCATGCAAGTTTTGTAATGTATTTGTAAATTATTTCTCTTCTAGTTCTTAAGTGACTATAGCTAAAACTTTTATTCCCCTCACATCCTTTTGGTTTTAGACTTAGTCGCTTAGGTCTTTTTTCTCTTTGGTGTATCACCCATTTTAATTGTTGTGATGGTTTAACCTAAGGGTTTGGATTACATACCTTTTGATGGTTTTTTTTGGGTGGGGATTAATCCCCTTATTGTCTCACACACTTTAGTCATGGATGTATCCCTTTTATGCTAGATTTGTGGCACCAATGGTACTTATGGCATGGTATTTTCAAAAATTTACTTGTGAATCTAGACGGTTGTCTATGTTCCTAGGTAAAGCAATAACATGCCAAGGATTATAGTCATTACCTATCTACCCAATTGAGACCATGATGTTCTAACACCTAGTTTTTCTTGTATGGTGGCAAGTAAGTGAACCCTAACCTGGGAGCTTGAACTACCGGATGGATTCTATACTTTTATAAACCTATCTTGGTCAACTATAATCCCTTCAAAATAAAATCATATCTAATTTCTTTTAAATGTTTAAATCTCCATATTTGAATTATTTTTCAATTTTTAATTGTTTAGTCTAAGGCCAATCTATGACTGAATCGATTGTATGGTTCAATTATTGAGGGGATAATGAATTCTAAACACACACACACACACACACACACACACACATGGATTATTTCCTAACTATGAATTATTCTTTTATGTACCCCCGTGAAATCTTTCCTTTACATTTTCTTTTTAACCACTGTTATGGATAAATTTGACCAAGGTAAAAGGTATAAATATGTGTGTGTGCTTGTATGTGTGGCAATAATATAATACAATATGATGTGCATAGGGCCTAGGGTTGAGGTGGTAGCGCATGACCATGTGCCACCCTTCCATGTAAGAGGACCCATAAGGTGTATTGTACATAATCCATGGTAGTAATATTATAAAATGTTAAGGTGGCATGGTTCCTCCATGTGCCACCCCTCCACCTAGGTAGTCCCATCCTCCATATGCCACCCCTCCACCTAGGCGGTCCCATGCCTGCATTTAGTGAGACATGGCCCAAGGACCATGGGAAAAGTAGTATAAAATAGGTGGAGATGGATATTATATTGTATTATTCCCTCCATGTAGGATAGGCCCATGTGGGGGCGTGTAGATAGTCCAAGAGTGCAAATTAAATAATGGGGAAAGTAGGATGAGGTGGCAAGACTCCTTGTGCCAACCCTCCACTTGTCCTCCTAGATGTTTGAACGTATTATAAAATTAGGGAGAGACCAAGGGAGTATCATAGACTTGAGATATGGGGCTTGATTTATGTGGAAAAATGAGGCAAAGGGTTGTCACATACAATTGAGAGTGCCTACCCACCTAGCCCACATGGGAGATTCCTTCACACACACCATGCATGTGGGAGGATGCATTTATTGGGAGAGATCCCTCTCTTGGCTATAAAAGGAGGGGGCTATTCCTTGATGGGACACGCTCATTCTTGTAAGTACTTTGATTTCCCCCATCCTTCCTTTCAAATAAAGCATGACTCTCTTCCCTTGATGTCTCTATCTCTACATTCCACCTCCCATCATGTACATGCTCCTCTTCCCCCTCTCCCTTCCCCCTCGTGCCATAGTCCCCCTCTTCATTCCCCCCCCTCTTAATCCCTTTTCCCCACTCATGTTAACGCTTCTCCCCTCACATTCCCTTTTCCTCTATGGCCCTTGAGCGTCGCCGTACCTAGCGTCAAGCCTCATGCCATGATTTCTTTTCTAGTTAATAGAATTGGTGTGGCTGCTGGGATACGAAGTCTCCACGGCTAGTGGCATACAATTCGTCCATCGACATCTATTACTCCTACGACTATGTGCAGTTCTGTGGCATCTTCAATGCATGGTTCTTTGTTTTTGCGCTTCCAATCTGTGACATCTGCTCCTAGTTTCCTGTCCTTGCGGTTGCAAAACTTCTCTGTTTCTGTGTGTCTTCTAGTTGTGGGTGCATTTGCACGTCTTTTGGTCGTGGCCTCTGCACGTCGAGCTATGCGTCTTTTGGTCACAATCCCTGCAGGTTTCCTATGTGCGCCATGCGTCTTTGGGTCATGGCCCGTGGTCTCTATGCATTTTCAAAAAAAAAATTCTGTACACCTACACTCTTCTTGTCCTTCTCTTTCTCTTCTCCTCTCCTCTCCTTTTATTAAGGAGTGGGAATTGAATCCAAGACCTCCCCATTCACAAATTAAAGTATTACCAATGGGCTTGCAAATAGGAAGTGATGAAAATGTAATGATATTGCTTATATGTTGAAATCTCATGAATTGTAACTCTCTAACCGTGGGGAGTTTCCTCTTGCTATAAAAAACAAAAGTACTTCACTTCATGTGCTCTATTCATATCTCATATTAGATTGTAGATTTTAAATTTTTTTCAAGTATGCATGCCACACGAAGAGGGTGGATATTTATGTCACTTCTCGATGGGTTCAAGGATTTGGTGCTTGGTCCTCCGCTCATTATGGCTACCAATTGGCGAGATCTCTTCCTTGATCTTCATGTCGATCTTCAACAACTAATTGTACAATGCATTGCTCGAGGAGACGACGAGTGGGATGATATACCGTGGATGGTTCAAGATGAAGAACTAGTGATATATTGGAAGGGCTTTGATTTCAATTCTACTCATAGTGCGGTGATTGAGCTACTTGCTGCATCGGAGGTTATTAAAAGGGTGACATTCTTCCAAGGGTGGGATGATCCATAAGCTTGGGGTGAGATTTGACACATCTACTTGTTAATTCCTATGGATAAGCTCGGCTTGAATGATTTCTTCTCGACCTCACTACAAAGGTTTCTAGGGCTCAGCTATGGTTGGTGATGTTTCAACCAAGGAATCCCTTTGTACATAATCAACCCTTTGCACCACATTTTGAGCTTCATGTTGTAATTCTTTTTGGTTAAAAGATAAACTATCAATAAAGGATAGTGAGTTTGTTTGGTGCTGAAGGTTTTGGTCAAGTATTGAATTCTCCCCACCCTCTTCTCCACCATGGTAAGCAAGAGACTCCCACTTTTTGTTGGACTTCCATAGTTGTTTTTTTGATAATGTATGCACCTGGGAATATCTTCCTCTTCTAGTATCATTCTCAAATTATTTGAATTCCCTCTTATGTTCTTTTGTAAGGAGTGATTAGGGTTGGGACTCCCCATACACAAGAAGAATGATTCAAGAGATTGAATCGCTATGCCACATTCTCTCTTGCCTCTCTTTGTTGCATAAACACCACTATAGATCTTCAAATCTGATGAATATGCTCGCTCTAGAGTAACCTGCATGGCTTCTTTGTCTTGTTTATCAACAAAAATGACAATGTTGCAAATTGCCTCTTTGCTAATGGTGGTATATAGTATTCTATCAATGAAGTTATGGATATCATCACTAGAAACTTCATTATTGAAGAATAGATGTGGCTTGTCCCATGCTGACTCATTCTTGATGAAGTCATCTTCCGAAACTCCCCTGAAGTTCACAAGCTTTCCAAACTCTGACGTAACCTCTACATTGAATTGAAAGCTTTAGTGCATATCTATCGGCATCCTTATCTCGCTGATTAATCTTTCCACATATGCAACCACCTATTGTGGGATTTCTTTTCTCATGTAAGAGGTTACTATTTCTGACCCATCTTCATCCTTTTTAATCCACCTATTTTCCCATAGCTTTACCTTGGGTGTTGACAAGGAAGCTATATGCTTGACCACATTATAGTTAATGTTACAATGACTAAGTGGGATTTGTTTCTCTGATAGCAAATACTTAATGGCACTATGCTTGCATCACGCCTCACCTGTACATTGATGCATTCTTCCAAGCAGTGGTCTTTGTCTTTCTTTCCAAAAAACCATTCTTTCTTCAAAAGTTTTTGTGCTGCCATGGATGCATACTTGTCAGGTAAGTACTTTATAGGCCTCCACATCCTTGCCCTTAACTCCTTCTTATCCATTACCTTTGACTTTCCAGAGACAAACAAAGGAGCTTCATAAGTCAACTCTCCATGCTCACATGCAATGCACACTTCAAGCATCTCATTGAACACTTCAACAGGACGAAATATGATGGAAGTGTAGTCGGCATATCTGTCTCTCACCACCTTGAGGCTTGTCATATTTTCTTCTTGCTCTTGAATTCCCCTAGGCACAACTGCACTCAAAGAAGTATAGAAGTTTGTGAGTGTGTCGGCATCTGCTTTTGTGACCTTTCTCTTCAAATCAGGATTTGGAGAACCAAATGTTGTCCATACAACCCTTTCCTTCTGTAAGACCTCTGATGTTGAGGATATCTTATGCTTTCCATGGACATAATGATTAAGTCTTTATGACTCAATCAAATACTTGATCTCATGCTTGAATATACAGATGGTTGCAGGATAACAATGGAATGAAGTTATCTTTGCAAATTGTTCTGAAGTGAGTCTTTTGACCTCCTTTGCTTCTTTGGCGATCTGATTACAATCATGAGCCCAATGTTGACCATCAATGGGCTGGAATATACAATTAAGAAGAAATTCCTTCTTTGCTTCCTTTAACATATTCTCACCTTGTGCCTCTTGGCCTTGTTCATGTGGAATATTTGTAAGAGTGTCTTAAAGAATCGAGGGAAGGTTTCCTCGAAATGTGTAGGCCCTGTAAATGTAATTTGATCCAAAAAGCTATTTTTAATTGGACAAAACATTATTGGATGCAGGACCACGTTGCTTGCCAAGAATTTAGATACATACAAGTAAAGTACAATATACAACGCTTGATACAATAAATGTGGGAAATAGCCCAAAAGGCTTTACAAGGCTTCATATGGCAATAAATGTGACCAATAGCGGAGAGGGCTTTACAAAGTATTTTATAGCAATAAATGTGGGAAATAGCCTAGAAGGCTTTACAAGGCTTAAATATTTGTACAAATGTAGGAAAATTAGCCAATAAAGCTTTACAATGAAATAAAATGCCCTCTAGTGATAAAGATTCAATCTTCATGATGACATGTAATGTGTCCATCCATTGATTTGCCCTCTAGTAATAAAGCTTCAATCTTCATGATGACATGTAATCTGTCCATCCATTGATATCTGTGCACTGATACCCAACTGATGCAATCTACCCACTAAAGACTGTTCCACTGATATCCACTTATGCAATCCACTGATACTCGTTAAATAGATAATGGTCGAGTATATTACAAGGCGCTTCATATGGCAATAAATGTGAAAAATAGCCTAGAAGGCTTTACAAGGTTTTTTATGACAATAAATGAGCCTAAATATTTGTACAAATGCAATAAAAATAACCAATAAATATTTACAATGAAATAAAATGACCACTATAACCATCAAGCTCCAATATGCCCCATGACATGTAATCTGTCCACTGATAAATGTAATCTGTCCACTGATATCTGCTATCTGCTCATGCAATCTGCCCATTGATAAACTTCTTGGTAAATGGTAAAAGGTCTTATATAATAGCATGTTATGAGTGTGAAACCACATTTGAGCGAAGGGACTGACAACGATTAGGAACTAGTTAGAAAAATTTGAGCATGGCTTCGATTGGCAACTTGGAGAATTGTCTCTCCTCTAAGGCAATCTAATCTATGCTAAACCAACCGTCGAAGCGAAGAAAAGCAATAAATAATTTCTTTTTTTGTGTTCATTTTAATGTGCTAGGGTTTAAGAGGCTTAAATATGCAAAAGAAGGGGTTTTGATGTAGAGGCTAAACCTACATGTGAGAGAAATGAAGAGCAAGTATCTAAAGAAAAGTTAACATTTTTTAATTTAAAAGATGAATATATATAAAAATATTCTCACCTTCAAAACAAACCATAAATTCACTCTTTTATAAATTTTAAAAGTATAATGTAAAACATGTAAATATATAAAACTTTCTCTCTTTCCTGTGAATTCTCTCTCTCTCTCTCTCTCTCTCGACTCCTGATTCTCTCTATAACCATAGTCAAGACACCTCATTCTCTCTCTTAATCTCTCTCTCTCTCTATGATAACTCTTATGTCTTTCCCTCTCTCTCCTCATCTAACTCATTATCTCTCTTAGTTTATCTCAAGTCTCTCTTTCTCTCCCTCCCATGGCCGCTAGGATTTATCATTCTCTCTCTTCATCTCTCTCTCTGTCACCCTAGGATTTGTAATTATTTCTCTCTCTCTCTCCACCTCTCTCTCTAGAGATTTATTATTCTCTCTCTTGATCTCTCTCTAGGATTTGTAATTTTCTCTCTCTCTCCTCTTCTCTCTCTACCTAGGATTTATCATTCTCTCTCTTCATCTCTCTTTCTCTCTCTCTCTCTCTTACCCTCTCTACCTCCCTCCCTCTATCCTCTTGGCCGCTAGGATTTGTCATTCTTTCCCTCTCTATGTCTCTCTCTCTCTCTCTCTGAATTCTCTCTTAATCTCTTCCTCCCTTCCCCCCTCCCTCCCTCCCTCTCTCCCTTTCTCTCTCTCGTTTGTCCCTCTTCTCACTCTTAATCTCTCTTTCTCTCCCTCCCCTCTTCTCTCTCATTTCTCATTCTCTCTCTCTCTCTGTCCCTCCCTCCCTCCCTTGGCGGCCATGGCTACCAGAAGTCTCTCTCTCTCTCTCTCTCTCTCTCTACCTCCCTCTCTTGGTAGCCATGGCTACTAGAAGTTTCATTCTCTCTCTCTCCCTCTCTCTCTCTTTCACTCTCTCCCCCCCTCTCTCTCCCTAAGTCTGCCTCCTCTCTTCTCTCTCATTTCTCTCTCTCTCTCTCTCTCTCTCTCTCCCTCCCTACTCTCTCCCTCCCTCTGGCAGCCACGGTCGCCAGAAGTTTCATTCTCTCTCTCTCCCTCTCTCTCCCTCTCTCTCTTTCTCTCTCTCTCCCTCTCTCTCTTTCTCTCTCCCTCAGTCTCCCTCCTCTCTTCTCTCTCTCTCTCTCCCTCTCCCTCCCTACTCTCTCCCTCCCTCTAGCAGCCACGGCCGCCAGGAGACCCTGTTCTCTCTCTTAATCTCTCTCTCCCTCTCTCCTCTCTCTCTCTCTTTCCCTCCCTACTCTTCTCTCTCATTTAAGAAGCCCCTCTTCTCTCTTTGAATCTCTTGTCACTCTCCCTCTCTCTCTTTCCCTCCCTCCTCCCTACTCTTCTCTCTCATTTCTCATTCTCTCTCTCCTTTTGGCGGCCATGGCTGCTAAGAGCTCCTCTTCTCTCTCTTAATTTCTCTCTTTCCCTCTCTCCTCTCCACCAAAAGTTTCATTCTCTTAAACTTTTCTCTATCTCCCTCTCTCTCCCTCTCTCTCTCTCCCTCTCTCTCTTTCTCTCTCTCTCCCTTTCTCTCTCCCTCAGTCTCCCTCCTCTCTTCTCTCTCATTTTTCTCTCTCTCTCTCTCTCTCCCTCTCCCTCCCTACTCTCTCCCTCCCTCTAGCAGCCACGGTCGCCAGCAAACCCTCTTCTCTCTCTTAATCCTCTCTCCCTGTCTCCTCTCTCTCTTTCTTTCCCTCCCTACTCTTCTCTCTCATTTAAGGAGCCCCTCTTCTCTCTCTGAATCTCTCTCTCTCTCTCTCTCTCCCTCTCTCCTCTCTCTCTTTCTCTCCCTCCCTACTCTTCTCTCTCATTTCTCATTCTCTCTCTCCCTTTGGCGGCCACGGCTGCCAAGAGCCGCTCTTCTCTCTCTTAATTTCTCTCTTTCCCTCTCTCCTCTCTCTCTCCCTCCCTATTCTCTCTCATTTCTTATTTTCTCTCTCTCTCTCTCTCTCTCTCTCTCTCTCTCTCTCTCATTTCTCATTCTTTATCTCTCTCTCTCCCCCCTCCTCAGGAGCTCCCTCCCTACTCTCTACTCTCTACTCTCTAGCTCCCTCCCTACTCTCTACTCTCTCCTCTGGCGGCAAGGCTTTTCATTCTCTCTCTTTCTCTCCCTCCTCCCTCTTCTATCTCTTAATCTCTCTCTCTCCCTACTCTCTTTCACTCTCTCTTCCTCCCCTCATCTCTCTCTTAATCGCTCTCTCTCCCTCCTTCTCTTTCTTTCTTTCTTTCTTTCTTTCTCTCTCTCTCTCTCCCTCCCTCTCTCCTAATCTCCCTCCCTCTCTCTCCTTCTCTACCTCCCCTCTCCTCTTCTCTCTCTCTCTCTCTCTCTCTCTCTCTCTCTCTCTCTCTGTCTCTCGCTTTCTCTAACTTAAATTTCAATAAGAAACTAATTGAAATAGAACTCAAAAACTCAAATAAGAAAGTAATTTAAAAAGAATTATAATGCCTACTAAAAAAAACCCCCTCCTCTAGCTGCCATAGCCGCCAGGAGTTTTCATTCTCTCTCTTTTACTCTTTGCTCCTCTTCTTTCTCTTAATCTCTCTCCCTCTCTTCCTTGTCTTTCTCTTTTCTCTCTCTCTCTCTCTCCTACTTTCTCTCCCTCCTTTCTTTTCTCTCTTAATCTACTGCTCTGATCTCTCTCACACTCTCTCTATGTCTTCTCTCTCTCTCTAGCTCTCTCTTTCTCTCTCTATTAATTGAAATAGAACTGAAATACTTTAACAAGAAACTAATTGAAAAAGAATTGTAAGCAAAGAAAAAGAATTACAAGATGAATTGTAGAATTGCGAGTAAAGAAAAAGAATTGCAAGTACCTGGAAAAAGTGAAAAAAGTAAGGCTCCGCTTATC